>NC_064858.1:24898698-25198698 GCF_024139225.1 Suncus etruscus
ATTACGTAGAGATATAGAACACATTATGTAATGTCTTATACAATATATGAGAAAATAAGACTTTTGAAATCATTTATATAAATTCAAATTAATGTGAGAACTTCTGAAGCATTATCTTGTAAACTGTTTTGGAAGACTTAGAATTAAATAAATATTTGCATTCATATCTGCATTCATATCTGAATATATATATATGTACTTATGTCCTCAAGGAAAAATGTTGCCAATTGAATGAACAATTTTCTAAGAGTAACTGAACATAAATGTACTAGAATTAAGCTTACACTTTAGTCTAAAATTTAGACTAATTTTGTAATAATTATTGTTTAGAATATATTTTGACACACAAAAATTATATATACTAAAATCTCAGAAAAATTATAGAAGCCTATTCTTTTCTATATTTTCTATTTGTGTTGTCTTTGGACTTCTGTTAACCTCATATGTCAAGTCTCAAGATCATTTCTGATATTTTTATGCATCTTAATTTAATTAAAATTAAAAAAATTTGAATACACCTTTTCTTCAAGATGAGGCAACAAACACCTTTGGTTTACATTGTTCATCTTTTCATTCATTCTTCCATTCTGACAGATACATTGAGATGCCCTTTTTATTTTGTTTGTTCTAGCTTTATTTTGTATTTAAACATTGTGCTTTATAGAGTTATTTATGACTGAGTTTTAGATATCCATATAATATTTCAGCACCAATCCTACCACAATTTATCCCTCACCCCTTCTTCTTAGAAATAAAGAAGTTCTTTATTTATCAGGCTAGTTTCTGTTGGTGTGTGTGTGTGTGTGTGTGTGTGTGTGTGTGTTTAGGATAATAAGACAGAAAAGTCAAAGATAGTTCATGTATTTAACTTTCTCAGTCAGTTGGAGGTAGCAAATTGTTGAATCTGGAGTCACAAGACTGAGTGCAGATTCAGGGGAGTCTGTCAGCAGAGTAGGGTTTTTTCTGTTCTTAAATTGAATGTGTAATGGGATCAGGTAGGACACTTGCCTTGCACTCAGCCAACCCAAGTTCAATCAATACCACATATGGTTCCTGGAGCCCAGTGATCCCTGAGAACAAAGCCAGTAGTAACTTTTGTGTATTGTCAGGAATTACACAAACCAAACAAAACAAACACAAAAATAAGCATAAAGTGGATGGATGTGTAGTTGGCACAAAAATAACTTTTCTACAATAAATAAGCACATACAACTCGATACACAGATGTAGTTTTGTGTTCTAGAGATGGCATGATTCTTTACCAATGCTTTTTAAGTACAGATTCAAAAAGCAGAGCCAATATTCACTTGCTCTTTTTCCATAACAAGACTTAAAAAAATTTATTTGAAAAAAGATGATCATCTTCATGCTAGACCATATAGTTTTACACGTTAGTCCTTCTTGACTGGGTATTTGAGGGATATTGATTTCTATTTACTTACAGCTTTCTGAGAAACACATACAGCTAGGAAGAAAATATGATTGGTTTTTCAGATTAGATATTCAATGCATTACTTCTTTATTCATTGATAACCCCCTGCACACACCCACACCCACACACACAGAGTATGATCTTTCTTTTTAGTATCAGCTGAGTCAAATTTGGAAAGTTGAACCAAAGTTGTGATCATCAAATTAGGATCTAACTCAAACTGTACTCAGTGAGCTAACACACACTTAGCTACTAAGTTCTTGCTTTTATCTGTAGCTCTGTAATCAAAGATTTAAGTGCTTAGTCAAAACTCATTATGCCTCATTAAGAGGTGGTTTACTCTGTAATCATACCCTAATTTTAAATAGAAATGCCTGAATCCATCCAAACACATAAGAGGTACAAATAGGATGAAGTATTAGCTCAACTATTTTGACAAATTCACAGCTCATGCTAAAAATCTTAGTCCAGTAGAAGAGACAATGGTAGGATAACCATAAGGAGATGGAATAAGATTTATGAAATCTCCTCTCCATTATGGAAAAAAGAACCTCAGTTGGCCTGCAATTCGGAGCTTATGCCATCCTATTTATTTTATGCGTCTCCTAAAGACCACACTATTAAAGAGGGTGGAGAGTTAGCATCAGCTGCAATGAGCTCACTCACTTCCTGTTACACTCTCCAGCTTCAAGTCTCATTTCCTACTAGGCCCTGCAGCAGTCTTTATGATGTGCTCTAAAAAAGCTAAATGTTCTTCTTTTTTTTTTTTTTCTCACAACCTCTTTGATTTTCCCTTTTTAGGATGTTAGGTTGCCATTTCTTCTTTTCTTACTTTGCACCTGCTTAATCTCCATCTAGCCTTATTATTCAGTTTCTATTTTGTTACTATAAAAATGGTTTTATTTCTGAGCTCCTGATTTTTTAAAAATATTCTATGAAAGATTTGCGTGCAAAACTCCAGGAGTCTGTGTACTTTATTTTATAGCTTCAGCAGATGGATTTGGGTCCCTCTGCAATGAACTGGACTCTCCTTTACCAGTGTACAATGGCACTCATCCTGACCATGATTCCTTGTCCAGGTGTTATAACATTCTGTATCTATCCCTACATTTATCCCTGTGCACTCTGTCCACTTTTAGTCTTGGTCTGAAATCTGCAGCTGTAGCCTTATAAATTCTGTCCCCTATTAGGGCTACTTATGACATATTCTGTTAGTGGGCCTCTTCAGGGGCTGCAGCCCATCTACTCTTGAGTTCCTTAGCTTTCTTGCTCTCTGGTCACAGCCCTGTACATGTGGATGGGAACCGCTGCTCTCTGTGTCTGTCTGAGCACAGATGAGCAAGAAGAGGGATTAAACTAGCTAAGGCTTTCTCCTTATCTTCTTTTACCTCTTATTATCTTATACCCTGGCCTTCTCATCCTCTATTTTGATTAGTTACCTTTACAATGCTCAGAAATCAATAAAATGAACTAGTTTACTTGGCTACTATCCTTTCCTTTTAATCCTTTTATCTGTAGCAGGACTTTCCTGCTAAATCCACTATCCCCATCCTTTCTCCCTTAGGAACATTTTCTTTGTCTTTGTCTTTCTATATATCTTGACATGCTAGAACAATGATTAGCAAACTATGGTTGCAGGCTAGGAAACTTAAGTTCTACCTGGTTTTGTATAACCTATGGGCGAATGATGTTTTTCCCATTCTAAATCATTTTAAAAAAAAGGATAAATTTTATCACAAACAGCACAAATATTTGTCTAAATAAAGTTTTATCAGGACATAGCCATGTTTATTCACGTATCTGTTTTTTTTTTTTTTTTTTTTTTTTTGGTTTTTGGGTCCACCCGGCAGTGCTCAGGGGTTATTCCTGGCTCCATGCTCAGAAATTGCTCCTGGCAGTCACAGGGGACCTTATGGGACGCCGGGATTCGAACCGATGACCTTCTGCATGAAAGGCAAATGCCTTACCTCCATGCTATCTCTCCGGCCCCATTCACGTATCTGTTAAGGTTGTATAATGTAATGTTCATTTGAGTTCTATGGAGGATTTAAGTGTCATACAAACTTCAGAGCCTAAAATATTTGCTCTCTGGTAATTTCCAGATAAAGTTTGCCAGCCCTGTTTTAGATGGCAGGAAATAGAGTCTCAGTGATATTAATTGAGTGAGGTAATTAATGTGAATGAGCATTCTCTGACCTAACAGTGAGGCATCCACCCAGGCTTTCTAACTCTCTTCTTAAAGAAAGTTTAATAGTGGAAAAACTAGAGCAATGCGGGAGTCTTTTACTCTAGTAAAGCTAGTAGTTGAAAAACTACTTTTTATGTTTCTAAATTTGAAAATAAAATGGTTATATTAAATGAGCTTTATAGTCCTTACAGGTATTCTGTCAGAATTTCTATTAAGTCATTATGCTAGAAAGTGAATATTAGAATTGAAAAACACTTCATTAGAAAGTATAGGCAAAACGGAGTAGATCATAAGTTAAGAAAATTAGTTAAAAAATGAAATTGGTTAATAGGTGTTATACAGTAATAAAAAAAAGTTTGTCTTTGGTCTGTAATAAAAAAAAGTTTGTCTTTGGTCTGTAATATGACCTCTGCAACAAAAAAGTGATCTTTCATGGTAAGATTAGTGGCTTGTAACTTACTTGCATTGTACCACTGATATTTCTTTCTTAGTGAAACTTAGCCACTAATGCACTGATATTAGACATCTGAATTATCTTTTGTTTACTCGTTTTTATTTATTTTTATAAAAATGCACCTTTCTAGAGACATCTCAAGCTATATGGAATATAATTTGATAACAACCATATTTATCTTATTTTATAGATGATGGTTATTAGAGTCTTACATTTATAAAGTGGCATCTTTGATTCTAATGGTAGTGATTGGTTAATCTTGAACCTCATAAAAGTATCTGTAGTGAAATGATCACAAGATGATTAGAAACTCTGGATAAAAAGCATTTTGATATGAACTATTTAAAAAGACATAGAAAGATGGACAAAACTAGGCTTCTTTTTAAAAATATTCTCTGTAAAAATATTTGTGAATAAAATGTTCACAAAAATCCCTAAAAAATAAATGGGACTCAGAATGATAGAAAGCATGGAGGTAAAGATAAGGACTTGCTTTTTATAAAAACATTATTTTATTGAAACGATTGTTATCTACAGAGTCCTTCATAGTTTAATTTCAGATAAACCACGAGTCAGGGCCTTTCCCACCACCAATGTTAGCCTCCCTCAACCAATGAACCCAGGAGTACATCTTATACCACCATCCTTTGCCCCCTGGCCTGCCAGTAAAACAGGCCCCTTTAAGTTTAGATTGTTCAAATTTAGGTCCCTTGATTCTATTTTCGTTTACTTTGGCTTGTATATTTAGTTATGTTCTAATTTTTTCCTCATCAGTGAATCTGAGATCACTTGGCCTCTGGCTCCCAGCCTTTCTTTATTCCTTTCTTTTTAATTTTAGAGGAAAAAATCGAGAATATGTAGTAAAACAAAGTAATCCCTATCCCAAGGTTCTATGAAAAAGAGAGGAACTCTGATTTAAAAGATAAGAGATTTTAGAAGCCAGAGTGACAGCACAGAGGTTGGGCGCATGCTCTGCAATCATCCAACCCGAGACAGACCCGGTTTGATTCCTGGCATCCCAGATTGGTCCGCTAAGCCTGCCAGGAGCATTTTCTAAAGGCAGAGCAATCAAGGTTGCTGCTGTCAGATTTCTGTAGAGTTTCTGACTTTTGTACAGATTCTATGTAGAAGTCAGGGTGACATCGAGCGAAAGACTTGGCTTTTAAGCAGCCACTCTGGGTTTAATCTTCAGCACTGCATATGGTCCAAATACCTAAAAAACAAAAAAACAAACAAATGAATAAAATTGTCAATGTAAACCAAAGGGAGATTGCTCAAACTTCAGTGCTTATGCTTTGCATGGGAAAGTCCTGGGGCTTGATTTCCTAGAACTGCAAGTCCTTTTACTTCCACCTGTAGTAATCTCTAAGCAGCATAGAGAAAGCTCCTTAGCACTACTGAGTTTTGTGTGTTTGCTTTGTTTGTTTTGGTTTTGATTTGTTTTGGTTTTTGCCACACCTGGTGGCTCTCAGTGGTTACTTCCTGGCTTTGTGCTCAGGAATCATTCCTGGCATGCTCTGGGGACCATATGGGATGCTGGGGATCAAACCCAGGTCGCTTAGAGAAAGGCAAATGCCCTACTTGCTTTGCTATCGCTCTGGCCCTGACAGTTCATTTTTTTTTTAAACCTAAAAGCCTTTTATTGCTTACATGTCAAGATTTTCCTTATAATTATAAAGGAGAACTTGCCCTAATTTTGCTGCATTTGATCAAATTTTTTGCCCTGTCAAAAGTCAGACAGCAATAGAATTTGTTTAAAATGCATATGTTTATTTAAATAATTCAGCAAGCATTCCTGATGTTGCAGTCATAGTACTTAATGGGGATTATTTTACTTATTAAAAATAGATATCCTTTCCAGAACTCAGAAATTATGAAGTTTCTTAAGAAAGAATCAGTCATGCTCCCCCCCCCCCCAATCTTTGAGCAGAATGACACATGGAGAATAACAGTTAAAGAAATATAGTCGGTATCTTAAAACAAAATCAGTGTTTACTTGCTGGAGACACATTTCTACCTGTGCCGATAATCACAGCATAGCACGTGCTGTTATTGTAATACACTTGAAAGCTCTGTGTGTGTATTTTCTCTCTCGCTTTTTCTGACTACATTTAATGTTCAGAGTGGCGTGGGATCTTGTGATTTGGATAAAGGTGAATGAGCTGAGGCATCTGCACCCTGCCTTTCCCTTATCTTCTCTGGTGTCCCTGGGCTCTCCCCAAGCTGAGACAGATGGCTGCTGGTCTAGTTATGTGCGTGGGAGAGAGGGACTTCCACATGTGATTTTTACCATTTGGTAGTAATTAGTTTGTTGTATAAATTAACATTAACTGAACCATTCTTCAGGCATTGTTTGTAATTATCTTCTTTCAGTCTCTGAGTTGTCTAAAAGAGGAAAAAACGCAGGGAGGAAACTTTTTCTTATTTTATGGTAGTGGAAAAAAAAATCTATCATTTCAAAGAAAGAACAGTTATTGTTGGATGCGGACATTTCAAAACTGGACATTTTGAAATAACTCTAAAACAAACCAAACTGAAATATTTTTCTGGAATTCAATGAGATTAGACTACGTTTTCAAAAAATACAAGACTTTTCAAAGCCTGAGCAATGCAAGAGAAAAATAATTTGAGGGATTTTTATTTGTTTATTTTTATTGCCATTTAACAACTAATTTCTTTCAGTTATCACAGTAACTCCTGAGGTTCTTTGTGTTTTCTTCACATATTTTATTGAAAAGTTTTCAGAAACATTTTCTTGTATATTTCTTCAGAAGCATATACAGTTCTAAAATATTAGATTTTACTGTTCAATAAGTGGGATTTGATGATTCAGGCTTTATTTAAGCTCTGTGCATTCACCATTTCTTTTCCTCTACCTTCACAAATGAGAAACCTAGAAAGAAATAAAGGAAATAAATAGTAAATATGCTATTATTTCTTTACAAAGCTCTGTCAGTTTGGTTTTATCTCTGGTTTGAAGTTTTCTCTTTGTGTCTTTTCCCCAAAGAGATCTAACAACTAATATCATAT
Organism: Suncus etruscus; assembly: GCF_024139225.1. Classification (NCBI taxonomy): domain Eukaryota; kingdom Metazoa; phylum Chordata; class Mammalia; order Eulipotyphla; family Soricidae; genus Suncus; species Suncus etruscus. The sequence continues at coordinate 24,905,803 of NC_064858.1, forward strand.
AACAGATTGTCTTTTAAACCATAAATATTTCTTTCTGGAAAAACCTCCATCTGTGTTTTTTTCTTTGGATATTGCTTTCAAAAACTAAGCGGAAGAATAAATTTTATGTGACATATTTTGACCCAAAGTATTTAAAGCCTGTCATCACACTTTGACTGTCCATAATACAGTCATATCTTTGATATTGGCATTAAAATATGATGGTTGTTATCCTACCAAGAGTTTCTTATCACAGCCTGTTAGGTAATAAAACCTCAGTCATAGTCAAATTAAAATATATTCAAACCTGATATTAGATTATTAATGAAAATAAAAATGTATACCATATGTTGTTTGTTCTGTCATACAATTTCAGTTAATGATATGATATAAAATATAGTACCAGAGTTATCAAAAAAATTAATCTGTATGACCCTTTAAAAAGTATGTTGTTAAAGTTCATGATATAAGACACAACTATTTAATGCATGTTCAAGATATAAAAGTATTCCTGTACTATTTACTACAAGTTACTTGAAAAATAAGGTTTTGATCTCAATTATACTTTTAGCTATTTAAAAACTTGTTAATTGCTTTTAACTTGTTTTAAATTGTTAGTGTTTTTTATACTTATATGTTATTCTAAGTTTCTCATATATTACAAATGAATGATTTTTTTAAGTACCTCTGTTGCTGTTTCTTTTTTGTAGTAGAAAAATCCAGAAGCACTATATTCCTGAAAAGTAGATATTCCCATTAAATTATCACAGCTTTGCCTGCTGTACAATTAAGAAGAAAGCAGTCTTTATCCTACTTCCCAGGACAGAAACACATTTTCTTTTAAGTGGAACAAGTATAGAATTTAATAAAAGTTTGAAAAGCTACTTTGCATCTACACTAAGTTCATCCTATATATTGACAATGAGTATTATTTTGACAGTTAAAAATTCATTTTATTTATGCAAATTTGAATTTGTCTTATGGATTGAAATATTTCTCTCTGTGAGTGAAAATGCTCTATACATTCCTCAAGTAGATTTGAATCTTAATAACTGGAACTAAAACAAAATAATCTTCTGCTTCCAGACAATTTGGCTTTTCCCTCATTTATGTAATTTTCAGTTCATATAAACACTTAAATACAAGCATCCATGGCATCCCCTCTCATACATGACTACTTTTTTTTTCTGTTTTATTTTCATCATTTTCTAATTTAAACTTTTTAAAAATATTTTTCACTTTGGAGAAAGAATTTTTAGATGAAAACTCTCAAATATGAACACATACTGCACTCAGAAAACACCTCTGAATAAAAAATGTCAGAAAGCATTTGAAATGCAAACTCCTGTATGACATGATATATTTTGGAACCAAAGATAAGAAGAGAGGAAAAAGCAGCTTTCCTGTGGTTGTTGATGGGACGCTCAAAGAGAATACATTAATTAACCCAAGAGAATTTCTAGGAAGCTGTAGAGAGAGACTGTAGCTTTGAAATCTAGTGATCTTTATCCACTGTTGGGTTTGGGTCAAAGACCTTGGACAGAGAAAGAATAAAGGGCAGGAGGAACCTTATAGGAACCAGATGTTAAAAACTGATAAAGACTGACCAGGCCTTTGCTGCTGAAATCCAGCACCACCCCATCAAAAAAAGGTGACATTCTCCTCTGATGCTCTTCTGTCCTTTGAGGAGAGAGAGAGACACACAATTCTGGCTCTGCATTTTCCTTTGGCCTACCTTGTCGAATGGCCCGAGAAGACTAAACAGGTGTTATCTACTTTTGATTTCAGTGCATTTAAATTAATCCTGTCAGTTCAGCTGTTAAAACAACTGTCATCTCCAGCTGTTAGTAATTTTCGACTGGGTACTTTCACAGGTTGCCAAGATCTGAGCCTGCATTGTGTGTCTCTTTGTATGCAGTAGAGTAACAATTTGTAGGATTTTTTTTAAAGGAGCTCACATTGTAATGCTGCACACATAAAATGATCATAATAATAATAATAATAATAATTTCAAAAGACTCTCTTGTGCCGTGTTTTGTGACATATATAATATACTCTGTGCTGAGTGTCATGCTTACATTTGTGATTTATTCTATAACTTCGGGGCATATTTCCTTCAGTCATTTTGGAAAGCATAAAAGAGGAGAGGTATGATTAAAGAACTTCGACAATCTTATTGCACCTGCTTAGGATGGTTCCTATGTTTCCAGAAATATTTGCTTCTAGGACATGTATGATTTTCCTTTCACTGAAATATTCAGTGAAATATTTCCTTTCTTTCTTTTTTTTTTTTTTTTAACAATTTGAGTAATTCTGCTCTTTGAAGCCAAACATAAGTTTTTTTGCTAGATTGTTTTTTTTTTTTTTTCCTTCTACTGAACATTTTAAACCATAGAGGCAATTCTTGGATAATATCTGTATTTGGAATCTTTTTCAGTTTGTAGCATTCAAAGCTGATATTGTAGAGGAGAGAAAAGGGTATTTGGGAATTCACTCTTTTATCAACAATTGTAAAGTACTAAAACTGTGTGAAAATCTTAACTGTCAAAAAAAAGACTCATTTGCCACTGATGTAACCATCTGGAACCAATGAGTTTGCTTCCTCTGCTACCCTTAAAAATTGAAAATTGGAAAAAATGTTTTCCAATTTCTTTGTTACAAGAAACAAAAACCTGAGCCTCTTCAAAGACTTATTAAAAGTCTAAATTGGAAACGTAGGAGAAAAAAGACTGTATTTAAAGTGGACTGATTTTCTGATAACAACCTTCAGCTTGAATTTGGATTTCGGCTTTGGAAATTTCGAACTGAACTTTTAGTTTAAATAACTTTGAACTTTGAACATCCTAAAGCCCTCTGCAAAAATGCTGTGGCCGAAAACTGGCTTGCTAAGTGCTGCCCTAAGGGGAAAAGCGGCAAAAGGTTATCAGCCCAAAAGCAAAAACGCCTCAGCTCAGCTTTGCTCCGCGGCAAGCCTGAAAACCTGCAACCTCATGGTCTACAGAACCGTCTACGGGGCCTGAAACTATGAAAGGAAGCCACGTGGTAAGATCAGCGTGTAACAAACCAGCATCTGAACTTTAAAAGTTTACAGAAGCCACGTGGTGAGATCAGCGTGGGACAAACCAGCATCTAAACTCTAAAAATTTACAAAAGCCACATGGTGAAATCAACGTGGTGAAATCAGCGTGAAACAAATTAATCATTTAAACTATGATTTTAGGTGTAGGAACTTAGCAGGTAATTTTATAGTTTACTCATAGTTGGTAATGGAATAACTTTTAGTTAGTTAGTGGTTAAAAAAATAAAAATAAAAGGAAGGTAATACAGTTTAACATCTAATTTCTAACCACCTGCATCTTTGTCTTAGTCATTTTCTTTATAATTTAAATGTGTTTTGTTATCTTTCAAAGTTAATATTTTCAATTGCAAAATGTTTTACTGTGTATTTTAATGTACTTAGCCTGTTTTTAAAATGTATGTTATGCATGTATGCTGAAGTACTTGTGTATAGAAAAGTTATAGGAACAATGAAGTTCCCCCAATATAGTTTAAAAGTATAGGAACATGAAAGTTCCAAAATAGTGCTTGGTAAAAAAGCATTAATAGAATTTTAGGTTACAGGTGTAAAGTATATTTTGCAAATAATATGTTTTTGAAAAGGGCTGGTATATTAATTTTCACTATTACGTTGGTGCATAAAAATATTAAGAAAAGGAGGAAATGTGGGTGTACCCATTTGAGACCCTAGACCCACCCATTTCGGGGAGGGGTCTTGGGAACCGAATAGTAGGCGTAACCTTACCTGCGAGCCCCTCCCATTCCTGGGAGGGGTCTGGGAAAGGTTAGTTAAGGCTTGGACCAAGGGAATTCGGCCCTTTGGCTATTCCTCTCTTTGCCCGGCTGGGCTCCCTGGCTTTTGGATCTTGGGGCCGCATGGAGCCCAAAGGAAAGATGGCTGAAAGGAGTTTAGATGCAGGGCCAAGAATAACTAGTGCTTAAAAGGTTATGAGATAGGCCACACACATGTGGTGAATAGGGTATGAATAAAGTTAATGCTTCCTGAAGCCTGCCTGTGAGTGAGTCTTGATTACGCCGACTACCTGGGCCTGGAATCCGCCAGCTGGATGGGGATGAAGCCACGTGGTTGGGGCCTAAGCACAAAGGCCTCCATCCATCGCCATCCAGCACCATCGTTAATTATTTCATGCTACATTTTAGAATATTCAAATTGGAGATTAATTTTATTATTGCTAGAAAATGTGCATCAAAAATAAACATGCAGTTTATTTTAAATTGTTCTATGTTTAGATTTGAGTTAATTTATTTGAGTTTATCTAATATTAATTTTGAATAAATTTATACTGATACAAGGAAACTATATTCTACCTTGATTATTTAAGGGAAATTTTTGGTTTCATATTTTTATTAATAAGAATGTGGATTCTTTTCAAAAGTATATTGCTTGCATAAGATATGCAATGAAAAATACTTTTTCCTACTTCCGTCCTTCATTAACCAAATTTCCTTTCTAGAAAAACTCATGTTATATTTTACTTCTGTATATGTCTTGAGAGATTCTGTCCATATACAGTAAAATATGAGTGTATTATTGTGTGAGAAACCTATATTTTAAATATCAGACACACCCAGTATTCATGCTATAATCCCTGGATTTACATATTAATTTTTATTCCCTTAAAATTTGATTAATACGTACAAAAGGTAAGGTTTCAGTACATATATGTATTGCTAAATTACATCATTTATCAAAGTTAGATATTATAATATATACTGTGTAAACTGGGAGTCTAGGGAGATAGCACAGGAGGTAATGCATTTGTCTTGTACACTGCAACTTTAGCTGATCCTGGTTCAATCTTCAGCACTACAGGACTGTCACTCCTGAGCACAGAGTTAGAACTAGAGCCTGAGCATTGCTGGTTATGCTTCAAAACCACAAACCCCACACCTACACTAAAAAGGAATGAAGAAAGATGGAAAAGTAAAGAAAGAACAAAGGAAGGAAGGAAGGAAGGAAGGAAGGAAGGAAGGAAGGAAGGAAGGAAGGAAGGAAGGAAGGAAGGAGGGAGGGAGGGAGGGAGGGAGGGAGGGAGGGAGGGAGGGAGGGAGGGAGGGAGGAGGAAGAATGTCCTCTGGCCAACTTGAACAATGATCATATCACATATCATATCACCAAAATAAAGCTCTTTGGGTTTCACTTGGTTAATATTAATTAAATTTAAATTCATATGCAATTTTAATCTAGTAATTCTATTCTCAGAAGCTGATGATATAAATATTTGCATGTATCTGCCTGAAATTTTGTGTTATTTGTGACATTATAGATGTAGAGAAACTAGAGACTTTCCAGATGTCAGGCTGAGTCATTGATTATACTTTTTGTATTAAATATTAGGGGTTGTGGGGCCCGGAGAGATAGCACAGCGGCGTTTGCCTTGCAAGCAGCTGATCCAGGACCAAAGGTGATTGGTTCGATTCCCGGTGTCCCATATGGTCCCCCGTGCCTGCCAGTGGCTATTTCTGAGCAGACAGCCAGGAGTAATCCCTGAGCAATGCCGGGTGTGGCCCCAAAACCAAAATATATATATATATATATATATATATTAGGGGTTGTCCAGCATCAATGAGTTTATCCATACCATATAAAAAGCTATGTGTGATTAAAATTTTAAATTTAAAAGTTGCACACATTCTGGGGATATTGTCAATCAATGACCTAAGAGAGTCTAATTGCTGTGGGGAACCCCAAATCAGTTCCCTGACATACCATAGTCTCTTGGATTGGATGTGGCCACTCAAGTTTCATTAATAGTTTAATTAATAGTAGGAAAATTACTATCTTATTCTTAAAGCATGATATATTTGCTTATTTGCATATTTAAAAATTTAATATTTATCATAAATTATATACCAAATACACACTTTTTTCTAATAGGTAAGTTGGCTATTTTCATTTCATATTTGTTAAATTAATAAGGGTTAGATATTAAATAAATGGTTTATCTTCATTAATCATAATAAAATAAATTACTAATGGATTTTGCTTTTAGCTTTATAAACATTAATATTTTTAATATAAAAGAATTATTAAAGACTAGTGTAAGATAGCAAAAAAATACCTGTGAGGCATTGTGTCATGGATGTTTGGTTAGCAATGAGGGCAACATAAAGAATCCTAGAAATGACATAAAAGGGGGGTGGGATTAAAAAAAAAAGAAATGGCATAAAAGGGATGGTAGTAGAGATCACTAGTTAGTTTTAGTCACTTAATCTTCAAAACCGTGTTTGCAAATATCTTCTTTCAAAACATATTTGGAAAAAGAGAGTATTTCTATTGAAAATGCTGCCTACATAGACAATTAGATATCAAGAGTGTCAGTGGCAAATGGTATGCCATGTTCAGAAGTATATCCTGAATACATTTTATACAATATGAATATATTTGAATTCATCAAATATTCTTTGTCATAGTTTCCTATAGCTGCCTTAAGAAAGTAATACAAGTTGTGTGTCTTTTTTTATATATATATCTTTATTTAAATACCGTGATTATAAACTTGATTGTGGTTGGGTTTCAGTATATAAAGAACATCCCCCCCCTTTCACCAGTGCAACATTCCCATCACTAATGTCCCAAATTTCCCCTCCCCACCCCACCCTCACGTGTACTCTAGACAGGCTTTCTGCAAACCCTAGCCAAGTGTCTGAAAGTAAAAGAAGTATGAATCTATGTTGAAAGGAAAAAAAATTACAAAGTAAAATCTAAGCAGCACACCTTGTTCTAGCAGTAGAAAGTACTTATATATTTCTGAAAATATATATATATATATATATATATATATATATATATATATATATATATATATATATATATATATATATATACGTCAAAGGTGCTCATTTGGTCCCATGTCCATGTGAAGAAAAGCACAGTCACCCATTATTAAACAATTTATATATATAGAACTTGTAGGTTTTTTTTTTTTTTTTTTAGTTTTGGGATTTTGTTTATTTGTTTGTTTTTTGGGCCACACCCATGGAGCTCAAAGGGTATGCCTGGCTCTGTGCTATGAAATCACTCCTGGCAAGCTCAGGGAATCATATGGGATGCTGAGAATAGAATCTGAATTCATCCTGGGTTGGCTGTGTGTAAGGCAAACACCCTGCCACTATGTTATCGTTATGGTCCTGAACTTGTAGATATTTTATTTGTGACTTGCATTTCATTTTTTTTTTCTGGGATTGCAAATCTATTTCAATATCTTTATTGTTTGAAAGGAACTGTGATTTGCTAATAAAACTTGTGTATTTTTTTTCTCTAGATGAGTCTATTTCCACTTTAGCAAGATTTTGGTTTTGTGTGTGTATGTGTGTATAAAACAAAGTTTAAATTTACATTGTAAGAGCACCTCAGATTTTACTTTACATTTTATGTTTATCCTTATGCTAGAAACCCAAGATCAAAAAATGTTTAAGCAAAGCTGACTCATGTTAACCTCTTTGTATTTATGTCAATATTAAACATGTCTTCACCGCCTGTAAGGATCAGAGTGTTAACACCAAAGCAAATTCATGATATGGGGGGCTAGAGCTTGGAAGGAGAAAACACTGGTACATTCCTTGGTAGGCAGGAAGACCTCTGTCTTCCCACCATAGATGCACTGATGAAATTCTTAGGAGTGGAATTGAAGAACATGAAGTTATAAGACAGGTTTCTTATGGAACTCTGGAATAATAAGGGGCGAGAAAGAAAAAAAAACACACCTAAGTGAGGAAGTGGAAGATCTTTTCTCTGATTTTCTATGCTCATTATGGAAAATCAAAGAAGATAATGAATTGAGGAAATTACTACTTACTTTCCCTTCATACTCATTGTAATATAAATAGATACCTGTACTCTAGTTGTTGATCCTCTAAACAAGCTTAGAATATTACCAATTTCATAAATTCAAAGATGTGATATTTACTTTATGGTGAATTCTTCTGTCAGTATGTACTACTGTGGCTTTGCACTGATGGTGAGCAATTGCTTTCCATGACATATGTTGTCTAATCAGACAAATCTCAGGCTTAAACTGTGCACACTGAATAATTTATAGTTAAATTATTAGTTAACCCAAGGAAGACTTGATAGTAGTGTATAACAATAATTAACATTTCTAAAATGTTCATGTAGACAATACTTCTGACTTTGTTCTGAATTACCATGTTTGTGTCTCTGTGTTGACCAGTATGATTCTTGTTGTCAGATTAATGTGTGTGGTTATACAAATTCATAAACAATTTTCTTTATATTTTAATGATAGGAAATATAAATTTAAAAATTGTGTTAAGCAATTTCGATTTACTAGAAAAGTTTGCTGCCTAATCTAGTGATGCCATCTTTAATATTACTAGACAAATGATATTTATTGAAATTATTAGGTATATAGTTTTTTTCTCAGGCATTATGTACTAATATATATATATTTATATATATATATATATATATAAATCTTTGAGAGAACATCAAGAAGTACTACTCAGGGTTTATTCCTGGTTCTACTCAAGGATCACTCTTGATGGGCTTGAGGGGCCATACGTACATTCACATATATATTTCCCATTATAAATGATGAAACTGATGATAAATGGGCTAAGTAAACTTAAGAAATTAAAACCAAGATGGTCTCAGTGGTATTATGTGCAAAGCAAACTTTTAACTATTATGATGTTCTTTGTCACATTTTCAAATATGAACAAAGCTAACATTAGTTAATTTTTAATTAATAAATAAGCTAACATATTCCAACATTTATTCTACAGATTGGGCTTGTAAAATATTCTGATATCCAACAAAACATGTACTTTTGTCACAAAAATTATATTCTGCGGCTGGAGTGTTTTTAGCATAGTGGTAGGTTGTTTGCCTTGTAGGTGGCCTACCCAAGACTGACCTGGTTTGATGTCCGATATACCATTTGGTCCCACGAGCCTACTAGAAGCGATTTCTGAGTCCAGAGCCACTCAGATTTTTCAATGCCAAAAAAGCTAAAAATAAGAGGAGGGGAGGGGAGGGAAGGAGAGGAGAGGTGAGGAGGGGAGGGGAGGGGGAGAGGAGAGAGGGGAGGAGAAGAGTGAAGAGGAGAAGAGGGAAGAGAAGAGTGAAGAGAGAGGAGAGAAGAGGAGAGGGGAGAGAGGAAAGAAAAGAAAATAAGAAAATAAAAGAAAAGAAAAAGAAAACATTGGGGTCTGGAGGGGTAGCGCAAGGCGCTAGCCTAGGACAGACCAGACCACGGTTTGATCCCCCTGTGTCCCATATGGTCCCCCAAGCCAGGAGCGATTTCTGAGCGCATAACCAGGAGTAACCCTTGCGCGTCACTGGGTGTGGCCCAAAACCCCCCCAAAATTTATTTTTTCATCTGTGGTAAAGACTTTCCTTTCTGTTTTGTTTTGTTTGGTATTGTTTTTTGGTCATACCCAGTGGTGTGCAGGGGTTACTCCTGACTGCGCAGAAATTGCCCCTGGTAGGCTCTGTGAACCATAGGATGGGATCACAGAATGCAGAGATTCTAACCACCACCGTCTGTCCTGGATGGGCTGTTTGCAAGGCAAACGCCCTACTGCCGTGCTATCACTCCAGCCCCTATGGTATAGACTTTTCTTCAAGTATATTGATAGCTCTTTGTCTTTTTTTGTTTGTTTGTTTGTTTTGGTTTTGGTTTTTGGGTCACACCCGGCAGCCCTCAGGGGTTGCTCCTGACTCAGAAATCACTCCTGGCAGGCTCAGCGAACCATATGGGATGCCAGGATTCGAACCACCGTCCTTCTGCATGCAAGGCAAAAGCTTTTACCTCCATGCTATCTCTCCGGCCCGTTGATAGCTCTTTGTAATATTAGTTCGGAGGAAAATGCTGGCCCTTGGAAAATGATAAATTCTATGTAAATAAACTGATAGCTCAATAGAAAAAAATAATACATTATTTGGAGGTAAAGTGTTGTCATTGAAAGTAGCCAGAAAATAAAAAGTGTGAGGGCACTAAGACACTAGGCTTTTATCAAGTGAGAGTTGCGATGAATAGTTTAAATGTTGAATTAGAAAACACCGAAAATAAATGCATACATCTCGTGAGGGTTTATTTGTTTATAATTTAGTTTATTATGAATTGAGGAAAAATATGTTGAGAAAAGAAAAGCAAACTGGAATGAAAGTGTTGGATAAAGTCTGATAGGGTGTGAGAATCTCTGAGTAACATGGCTAGGAGTTGAAATTTTCTGGTTTGGTCATTGGATAGCTTTTAGTTTTCCAACAAGAAGCACTCTGCTTATAATTCTATTCTGAAAAGCCATTTCATCAAAGGCTATTCTTTACAGAAAATCACACAGTTGATTTTTTTTTGGATGATAGCAGTATGCAAACAGCATCATGATATTGCTGATACTGATTAAAATGTTATATTTTTCTCATTTTGATGGAATTTCAGAACACAGATATCATAGATCATGAACCTATATAGTATTTGTTACAGTCTGGAACTTAGGGTCTGTCACCCAAAAAATCACCAGGGAGACAGGCAGTAATGTAAATGCAAAGGAGTTTATGCTAGTATGCTGGGGTACAACATCTCCTAAGAAATAAGGACCTCGAGAATGGCTCATATGTTAACTTTAAAGGGGTACCTAGGCCAGATCCAGGGTGCAGTGTCATCTAGCTATATGTCCATTTCTGCAGACTCAGGGTTCAGTTGTCATCTGGCTGGCTGTCAGCTGCTGTTTAGTCTTATGTAGATGTATTCCTGGCATTTACCCCAATGGCCTTGTTCCAGGAACTGACTATTCTTCTGGGCTAGTCTTTTTACCTTAAAACTGCAGCCTGTCATGGCTGCACTTAGGCTCACAGCAAAGCCAGGTTTACAGCAGTTAACTTCCTTAAAGCAAGCAGAGTACTGAAGCCAAAGCAATGTTATTTCTAATATTATTTCTAAGCAAAGGCACACCATATTCAATACCAACATTTAGGTTATAATTAATTCTAAATCTACGACTCTAACAGTATCCATCATTATATATGTACTGGATACATTATTTATAGACCTCACATTTCACTGTAATCCTTAGAATGATTATTTCTATCATGAGATTTAAAGTATTTTAAGGCCTGGTGGCTTATTTATTTACTAAATGGCATGACCTTTGTACTTAATAGTTTCTAATTATTGTTAGTTGAGAAAGAATTTCTGTGAATATGTTGATGTTAATATAATAATTTCTTGATAGTAAATTTAAACAAGAAACCCCTCCAATTTTCTTACTCTATTAGCTCATTTTTACAAATTTTCAGATCTGAGGTTTGGAATCCTGTCCGCATTTTACACTGATGGCCTTCTATATATGCTTCACTGTCCTTGTAAAAAATGGAGTGCTTCACTTTTCTTGATGCTCTTTCTGAACTTTCAAGTTCAGCTAAACATAACCTTTACTAAAAAGGATTGCCTGCCTCTTCTTCAAGAAATGGGAGCCTTGGTGTTTTCCTTTTTGGGTCCTTATCTGTGATGCTCAGAAGTACCAGGTGTCGATCTTGGTAATTCTTGGCCAATAGGGTGCTGGTTTAATATGAGGACCTAAGTATATTGTGCTGCTTTGGGATTACCAGGTCAGCCTTGTTGAAGTTCATGGGCCTCCAGGACTATAACCACTTTAGGCTATGGGATCATCTAATTAAACTTTGTTTTTATGCAAGGATTTCACTTATGTTCTCTCTCCAGTCCTGTAGTTATGTCTAATGCTTATTTAAATTTCCTATTTATACATCACGTCAAACAATGTTTCACAATCTCCTTCTCCACCGAACTATATACCTAGACTCTAGGTAAAGGGTAAAGGCTATGTTGTTTTAATTTTATCTTTTAAAACTTATTCCTTAAGAAAGATAGTAAATATCTGATGGGAAAGTGATGGAATCAAAACTCAAAGATTGGTTAAAAAGCTACCAGAATGTTCTTGGGCAGAGGATTCAAGACCTATATGAGAGGTTCTGTTTTCTGGAAATAGGGAAGAGTAAGAATATCAGAGATTTTGAAAGGTTAAGTATGAAAGGAACTTTGTGGCAGATGGAATTTTAAAAGAAAAGCTAGCAGAAAAACCAAAGTCCCAGACCCATCACCACTATACTATTGACCCTTTTTTATGTGCCTCTCACTCCACTTCCCCTCAGGTAATCATCAGATTGTTCTCTGTGTCTCCAAGTTTTGTTTTGTTTTTAATTCTTTGTAAAGTAGACTTGAAGTATCTTTGGGCCATTCTGAACTATTTAAGTAGTGAATAAAAAGATAAATCTTGAAAGAGGTTAGAAAAAGAGCAGAATTTTTACAAGAATTTAGTAGTAATGATAGTTAAAGTGGATGAGCAGAAGAGTTTATACTAGAGATTAGAGAAGCAAGAGAGTGGATTGATTCTGGAGCTACCCCACTCCCTTGAAGCACATATCTGGAAAGAGAACCAGAAAAATGTGAAAAAGGAAAAAAAAAAAAAAAAGGAGAGTGATTTTAGGAAAGTTAAATGCTGAGTGTATTTTTGTCAGATGTTTTCAGCTCTATAGAGGTATAAGTGACAAATGAAATGATAAGATATTTAAAGTATACATTATGGTGATTTGATCTGTATACATAGTAGAAAGACTTCCCCATCTAGCTAATTAGGCCGCTTGATGGATGTTTGCATCAAAGGGGAAGGAATGGAAGTTGTTAACAGTATGATATTTGTAGTTCAGTTGAGATGTAGAAGCTACTAATTTGCCAAGCAGATTGCAAAGAATTAAGGACAGAAAAAGAAAGACAATAAAATGGTTAATTATATGAATAGCAGGAATAAGATAAATAGTTGTTACAAAGACATTTATGCTTTCACCAGAAATGCTACACAGACTCGTAGAGGCCGTTTATGTGGATTTTTGAAATGAATTATTTGAATACATATCTTAAAAATACTCATTTATAACTCACCTTTCCTCTATATTTGGGGGGACATTTAATGTGATCCATTTTGGATAAATCTGCATTTAAGTGTTAAGGGCAAGCACACTGCCAGGACATATTTATTGTCACAAGTTACCCACATTTAATAAGTATGTTTTGAAAAATAAAATGTTTCTGGAGAGAATTGGCAAACATATGAGGCTCATGTTTGTAATCTATAACACATGATTCATTTCCCTATACTTACTCTTGTATAAAATGCTGAATTGTGTTAGAATTAAATACCCCTCAAATTTGTTCTCCATCTAATGTTTTAAATCAAGTGTTCTTTTCAAAGTACTACACTGGAGTTGTTCAGAAGACCATGAGGTACAGACACTGAATTTAGGGATCCTATAATGCTATTCAGTAGTTTCAATTTTTTTTTTCAAATCTGACAGTTGTACTAGGTCAATTTTTGGAAAAGGTTATTAATGGTTCAGAGGTGAAACTGAGGATTACTTTCTACCTATTGGATTGTTAGGATAGTGTAATAGCAAAGATAATGAAATGAACTAGAACGTTCTTTCTTCTATGAAATATATCACTGCCACTAAATTCATGAATATCACATCTGAAGTTAGCAGTAGGATTGAAATCTAGAGCCAAGTAGCATTGTAATTTAATGATCTGATAGTGATCACCTAAAAATAATGAATAAATAAATTTGGTAGAATTATTGACAGAAAAAAATAAGGGAAAATGTCCTGTGTAAAAGTTGTGCTTTATAGTTAGAAATAAGAGAAATGAGGACCAGGAGGACCAACCAGTTTCAAGGTAGGAAACTTGCCGCAAATAGTGGAGCAGTGTACTTAGGGTAGAAAAGGGACCACAATGACAATGCTAGTTGGAACCGATCACTCTACATAAAAATGGGGTTTGCTAAAAGGGAATAAATTGAGATGCATGATACTGCTTCATTAATAATAGTGCAAACCATAGTGTCAAAAATGGGGAAAATGTATATATTTACATATATATATATATATATATATATATAGAGAGAGAGAGAGAGACAGAGAGAGTTGGAGAGAGACAGACAGAGAGAGACAGACAGACAGACAGACAGACAGAGAGAAAAGGGGAGTGGCTAAGGAAGAGAAGTAAAATGTTTGCCCAGATGCAAGAAAGGGTGAAGGTGGAAGGGAAACTGGGGACATTGTTGTAGGAAAACATGCACTGATCAAGGGTGGAGTACATTGTATTACAAACTCAATCATGAACAATTTTGTAACCACAGAGCTTAAAAAAATACTGATTAAAATGTTCTATTTTTTCTCACTTTGATAGGATTTAAGAACACAGATATCATAGATCATGAACCTATATAGTGTCTGTTAGTCTGGAACTCAGAATCTGCCACCCAAAGACCATCAGGGAGACAGGCAGTAATGTAAATGCAAGGACTTGGTGCTGTCACATTATCCCTGTGACAAAGGGCACTGGGGAATGGTATTGGGGATATAGGACATACATTTCAGATGAAGGCTTCCAAATTGCTTTGTGGGAGTAGATGCCCAAAATATCCTAAGATGCAAAAAAGGGGCCCGGAGAGATAGCACAGCGGTGTTTTGCCTTGCAAGCAGCCGATCCAGGACCAAAGGTGGTTGGTTCAAATCCCGGTGTCCCATATGGTGCCTGCCAGGAGCTATTTCTGAGTGGACAGCCAGGAGTAAACCCTGAGCACCGCCGGGTGTGGCCCAAAAACAAACAAACAAACAAACAAAAAGATGCAAAAAAGACTTCTGAGAAGAATTTTTCTCAAAAATGTGACTCCAAGCTCTGTTAACTGCTTTCTATTAATGGGATATTTTTCAACCTGTCTCTAATTGAGCAAGTTCTTTAGGTGAATTCTTCCCATTATTGTATACTTTAGTTGTATAATACTAAAAATATAGGACCATCCCACTCAGATGAGGAAGCAGCCATCAGGCTACCTCTGGAACTCAAAAGATATTTCTAAGAGAACACTTGTTCATTCATGATGACTTCCAGTTTTGTGGCTATGACCATGGCGAACAGTTTGCCTTTGAGCAGCTGCAGTGTTTCTGCATCCCATGGCTCAGAAGAGCATGAGATATGACAGGTGTGAAAGGAAAGAGTGAAAACAAAATTTTCTGCTTTCTATCTGGATTAGTAGCTTCATGGATTAGATACTTGACCACTTGATTGGTTGTATGTTAATGTTTTAGTTTTATTAAGAAAAGTGAGTATCTTAGATTTCATTAAGTAGTTGGGGAGCAATGCGACTTTATTTTTTGGAAGCTCATAGCTGCAATTAGTATATTCACTTCTCATTGTTAGTTAAAGGAAAATGGAAGAAATTTTTACCTATTTTTAAATGAATTCTTTATTTCTTACTACCATCTTCAACATTCTCACTATAAAATTAATGAGAAAGAATATGTTAAAATGCCTAAATATTGCGTGTGTGTGTGTGTGTGTGTGTGTGTGTGTGTTTATGGGGAAATGTACTAAGGATTGAACCTAGAGCTTCACACTTGCAAAGCAAGTTCTCTCCTATAGCACTACATCTCTTGCACAGGATTATTATTATTATTATTATTATTATTATTATTATTATTATTTTTTTGCCACACTCTGTGTCCCTTAGGGGTTTCTCCTGGCTCTGCACTAAGAAGTTGCTCCTGGCAGATTCAGAGGACCTTATGGGATTCTGGGGATTGAACCCAGGTTGGCTGCATGCAAGGCAAATGCCCTACACTCTGTGCTTATCATTCCAGCTCACAGGATATTTTTTTAAGATAAAAATATTTTTATCTTTTTTTTGTTTTTGGGCCACACCCGTTTGACGCTCAGGGGTTACTCCTGGCTATGCGCTCAGAAGTCGTCCCTGGCTTGGGGGAACCATATGGTGGGACGCCGGGGGATCAAACCGTGGTCCATCCTACGCTAGAGCTTGCAAGGAAGACACCTTACCTCTAGCGCCACCTTCCTGGCCCCAAGATAAAAATATTTTTAAAATATTAATTTACTTCTCAAGGTAGATGAAAACAACATATAGAAAGTGTTTTTTGTTTATTTGTTTTTGGTTTTGGGGTCACACAGTGGCAGTGATCAGGGATTACTCCTGGCTCTATGCTCAGATATCGCTCTTGGCAGGCTCTGGGAACCATATGGGATGCCAGGATTCGAACTACCATCCTTCTGCATGCAAGGCAAACGCCTTACCTCCATGCTATCTCTCTGGCCCCTAGAAGGTGGTTTTATAAAAAAAATATTCTAGCAATATCTTGGAGTAGGGGCAGGACAAGAAAAGTAAAAACCTTAAAAATGTTAGAGATGAGGGACTGGAGATATAGCACAGCAGGTAGATTGATTGCCTTGCATACAGACAACATGGGTTTGATCCTTGGCACCCAATATCATCCCTAGAGCATCACCAGAATAATTACTGAGTATAGAGTAAGGAACAACCACTATACACTTATGGGTGTGGCCCAATATTGAGAGAGAGAGAGAGCGAGAGAGAGAGAGAGAAATGAGAGAGAGAGAGAATGGCAGGAAGAAGGCAATTTTATAAGTATTTCCTGTGTTTAAGGAGGAACTCTCCAAATTACATTATAGGTCTATATTTGTACATTTCCCTTAATGTTTGGATTAGTATTGTTGCAGTTTCTATTTTGGCTAAGCAGTATGATACTTTACAAAGTAAAAATATTTTTACAAAGTAGTTTATATGATAGTTTAGTCACATGTATACATGTTAGCTTTTTCTTATGTATTAAATAATAAATTAAAATTAAATAAAATAATTTTATGGCCATTTTAAATCTTACTAGTAAAAGCATTCTAATAATCATTACTTTGTTTTAATAAAGTTTAATAGTTTCACTCATTCTATCAGCCTTAAAAGAAGCTAGTTTGGGGCTGGAGAGGTGGTGCTAGAGGTAAGGTGTCTGCCTTGCAAGCGCTAGCCAAGGAAGGACCGAGGTTCGATCCCCTGGCGTCCCATATGGTCCCCCCAAGCCAGGGGCAATTTCTGAGTGCTTAGCCAGGAGTAACCCCTGAGCATCAAAAAAAACACAATCAAACAAAAAAAAAAGCTAGTTTGATATTCATTTGAAGGTCAGAAATAGTTATATATCTTTGTAACTTCTGCAGATAACTGGGAGCTGGAGTGATAGCATAAGGATTAAGGTTTACACCTTGTAAGCTTCCTCCATCCCCAGCACCACATACTACCCTGGTCTTGTCTGGTTTGGTCTTGGAATGCACCAAACATAAACATGCAGACCTGAAGGCCCCCAGAAATTCAGGGCCCAAGTAACATACCTGGCTTCCACCTTCCCAGTCTAAGCCTTGTTGCAGAGAATCACCACCTTCCCTGAGCTTGGTCAGCTATCCCTCAAACAAGAAAGAACAACTGATCAGTATTGTTTGTGTACTGCTTTTGGTTTTGTTTGTTTGTTTGTTTTTTTGTTTGGGGGTTACAGTGGTGGTACTCAGGGATTTCCCCTTTCACTCAGAAAGCACTCCTGTCAGTTCTCAAAGTCCATATGCATTGTTGGAGATCTAATTGGCATCACCAATATACAAGGCAAACTCCCTGGTCCCTGGGTTTTGGTTTTTGAACTACATCCGACAGTGTTCAGCGGCTTCTTGAGGGTTAAAAAACCAAATCTGGGTCTCCTGCATGTACTACATGAAGATTAGCTATTTGAGCTCTTTGCCTAGCCCTGGTCAGAGATTTTAATTTAAGGCTAAGCAAGATATTGCACGAGCTTGCTCAGGGATCACTCCTGCTGGGGCACCATATGTGATGCTGGTGATTGTTTGAATAGAATGCAAATGACTTTTCCACTGTATCGTTACTTCAGTCCTCATTTTGAAAGACATTTTCTTCACATGCTTAAGGAAAGAAAAATAGAGAATTTCCATTAAATAAGTATGCACACATATTTGAGTAAAATGTAGGTCTCTATATACCTGTGGGGTATTGTAGAAAATTCAAACTTTAGACTACCTTTTAAATTTATGCTTCTCCTCTGTTAAGAGTATGAACCCCAATTAATAGGGTTTGTTTTGTTTTGTTTTGTTTTGTTTTTGAGCCACACCCAGTGATGGTGATGCTCAGGGTTTACTCCTGGCTATGTGCTCAGAAATTGCTACTGGCTTGCGGGACTATATGGGATGCTTGGGATCGAACTGAAGTCTGTCCTGGGTCAGCTATGTGCAAGGCAATGCTCCGGCCTTCCAATTCATAGGGTTTTAAAATAGCAGCCACTTGAGGGGCAAAGACTAAAATTATTTCTACTGAATTTCACCTCTGAACTATTGCAAAGTTTTTGTTTTATACTTACTCCTGGCTCTGGACTCAGATATCACTCCAGGTGGTGTTTGGGGGAATTATATGGGAGGGATGTCAGGAATTGAATCTAGATTGGCCTAATGCAAAGCAGGCACCCAATCCACTATATCATACTTAGAGTTCTATTGTAAATTTTATCCCAAAATTTTGTTGCATCAAACTGGCTACAACCATTATATGATGTATTTCTTTTTTAAATATGTGCCAATATGGATATTCCTCAAAAAACTGGAAATTGAGCTCCAATAAAAATAAATAAATAAATGTGACAAAAATTGTTCAACAATTGTGGTGGTGACAATTGATGATGTGATACACAAAAGTATTTTTCAGATAGTACAGATCATTAAATTCTTATATTTCTTTCAATGCAACAAGTATACTTTCATTCCTTACTAAACTTAATTCAACATTATAGGAACAAAGAATAGAGGGGAAGAAAGAAAACTTAAAATATGTGCATCTCCAGTGAGAAGGGGCAAAAAGATAAATAAAAAGAAAAGAAAATATGTACTTTTTCAGATAAAAATAAGTGTTTCAGGGTAAAAATAAGCTGATAACGGGGATGAAAACGTGTTCTGAAAAAGTGATTAAGCAGACCTCTAAAGAAAATAATATCTAAGCAGAGATATCACAGAGGCTTGTATATTTAGGGGAAGATCATTTCCCTCAAAGAAGGAAGTGAAAATCTTGGCAGGTCATATGATCATCAAGAAGTTTCGTGACTGGAGATAAAAGAAGGTTTTTCAGAAGGTGAGATTAGAGAGAGAAGGAGGCCAAGATAGATACAAGGCAATAGCAGTGTCTTGCACTATGAAAAAGGAAAAGGTTGTTGAAGGGATTTGTACAGTGAGGATTGCTCTGTAGTATCTTTCTAACCTACCTAGCATAAAAATAGGCTTTCTACTTTGACTTTGTTAGAATAGTCTTTTAGGACTTTGTAATGTTATCACAAGTCTTTAAATTAAGATTCTGAATGCTACTTGGAATCTGTCACTTTTGGATCTTTACTTCACTAACCCTTCAGAACCTAAGATGTAGATCTGTTTTCTTTTGAACCACATAAGCATAATGTCCAATTTTCCAGCTTTGCAAAAGATTGTGTATGGCTCATAGAGTGTAACTTAATAACCCCAGCATTGCTCCACAATATAAGGATTTGACTAGGTGACCCACATATCCTGATGAGCTCTATAAAACTATTTTCATTGACCTTGACACACCTGTCTATATCCTCATATTATCATCAAAGAAAGGCATATTTCTGAAAGCAGCCCAGAAAATACTGAAGAGAAGCCTCACAGGTTTAGAGATTTCTATTAATCTGATTGTGTGGGCCAGTACCCAGTCCTAAAAACATAAAATCATGCTTTCATTTTTAAAGAATTCAAGTGATTGAGGCACTAAAAGAAACAGGAGAGCATCAGGAATCCATTCTAGTAATATGATTTAAACTGATTAAGCATCTGGTGGTAATTAAGACTACTTTGAAGCAGTATTATTTTTCAGATTTTATGTTCAAGTTAGATACATGCTTTACTAATTTCCCTTTAAATAAAAATACTTAAACAATATACTATGAGTTAAAATAAAAATACTGCAAGATTGTATAGAGCTAAGATCATTAGATTAGTTCTACCTTCTCTCATGTATTTATAGATTCATTTTACCTTACAGCTGTGCAGTGTGGAAAATGTTTAAACATATAGAAATAATACTATAGAAGAGTGAATAAGCACACAAAATTAGAATGGAAATTAGTATATTACTAATCTCTTTAGGTAGTTTTCAGTTAGTTCTTTCATGCTTTGGGATTCTAAAACCCTATCATTTTGCAATTAGGAACAATTGGTCTTCATTTAGGAGATCCAGTTTAGGAGATAAACACAGTTTGAGAGTTTAACTCAGACTCAATTCCTCTGAACTAGTTCTTAGTAATGTCTGTTGGCATAAGAAAATTATGCCACTAGATTAGCCTGTCTGTTCTACAACTTTCATCGTCTTCAAACAAACCCCATTCTATGTTTTATTTACTAGGTAACTCAGTTGTGACAGTGTCCTTTGACTGTTGGTGGTTTATGACATTCTTAGTCTACTCATTCAAATATTCTTTTATTTTACCCTATTTTCCTGAAAGTTGTCCTCTAGCTAAACTTAAGTCTTTAGAATAATGCTACATTTACGTTCACTGCTTTTCTTCACTCACCATCACTGTCTTACTGGGTCTGCGGGGCTTTGTTCAATGTTGCATTATACTTTAAACCACTCAGAAAGGAAGAATTCATCTATGAGGCCAGACTTTGAGGGAAAAAAATAAAACCTGAATGAAATACCAATGTATAATTTGAGTCGTAAACACCACGGATTCACTGTAGTTTAAAGGTCTTCATCATAACTGAGTTGTAGTTAAAAGGATTTGGTAGACGATAGGGTATTGATAGGTAACAGTTAGGTTTTTTCCTAGACTCCCTTTCATGTGGCTCAATGGAAGCTGCATGTAAGTCAGGTTCAGACTCTTAAATTACACCCTCTTCTTTGACCTTGTCCTCCAGACTCCAGAGTATTTTTTAGTTTATTAGTTAAATGCTAACCAGTAATTTAAATACCCGAAAGCTCCAGTTTTTGAAGATTGTTTCCAGGAAGGAAAAAAATGGAACTCAATAGAAAATTCTCCAAATAATTTTCTATTTTGCAACATACATGTGTGCTTATACATACAATTTCCTGAGGGTGGCCTGCTGTAAACTGTGGCTTCCTTGTATAACAGCAACTATTGGAAATTCACTAAGTTATAATGCACAGCAAAGGCTCTGTCCCATGTCTAGTCCTTCCCACAAAACCCCCCATTCAGCTTTTTTTTTAATTTCCAAGATTATTTAAACAGTTAATAGGCACAAATACATGAACACAACTCACGCAGGCATGCTTATCCCACATCACTAAAACCACCTTCACATTTGGCTCTCATATCATCCTCAGTCTCACCACAAGCCAAGACTTAAGCAGCTTGTCTTAACTTTATTTAACACACTCTTCAAATGGAGTCTTAAAAAGCAAATTTTGAGGAACATAATTGAGGTGAGGAAAGGGAGAAATGGTTTTTGAAATCATAATATAACTTTTCTGTAACAGAGTACATCCTAGAGCATCTCTTGGAAGCCATTTTTTTGGAGAACATTCTGTTCTTTAAAGAATATTATACCTTTTATACCTATCCAAAAAACACTGGTGGTGGAAGATGCCCTTGTAAATCTAGTTTTTTTTTTAATTTTAGAAACACTATTTTCAGTGCCATCTCATGAACTAATTTTCTTACATTTTTTTATGAAAATTTGAAGTATTTCTCTGTTCTTGGAAGAAGTCAAATGCCATTAGCCTTTGGAATTTTCAGATATAATCACATTTGTGGCCAGGAATCACTATTCAATCTACTATATATAATGTTGCCTTGTCTCGCAATTTACTCCTGAGATTCTCTTTTGTATTTTAGAAATAGTTTTATTTATTTTTATAAACATCAGCTGAATTTTTAGAAATCATCTTTTAAAGCAACTTAAATCGTACTTTTAGTTAAATGTTATTAAAAGTCTGTCTTATTTTACAGACAATTGAGACTACTTTAATGACAATGCAACAAAAACAAGGTATTAGCCAACAATTCTATGAAAGTCTGCCATAACTTAGTTGTTTTTATCAGTTGGCATATATATTTGGTAATAAGGTTTCTATATTTAAAAATTAAATGTCAAGTTAGTTACACCTTTCTTAAAAATGTTGGTTTTTACATTTTTGAATAAGCTCACAAAAATAGCTTCAGAAAGATTTGTATTTCTTACACTCATTAAATAACTACTACATGAAAAGCAGTTGTAGAATATGGGAAAATAAATATGACTCAATCTCTAAGCACACCAGGACAGTAGCAGTACTAGCATCTCGTGGAGTTTTACTACAGCATCTTATTTAACACAGTAATTTATAATTTACTGGCAAATACTGATAGTTATACCTATAACTGTTCCAAAACAGAATTTGTGAAAAGTATTCTAACATCAATCATATGGTAGAGTTCTTAAAAACTCTCATTAGTAGAGAGGCATTAGGAGGTATGGCCTAAAAATCCACCTTTGTAAATGTATAGTTCTATAAGTAATAATGAAATGTGTATAGTACATATTTTAATTTTTTAAAATAAATGAATAAGAACAGGGCATAAAGAGCCAGAGTGATATTATAGTGGATAAGATGCTAGCCTTATTCTATTATGGTCTCAAGATAGCATCCTGCTGTGAGTGAACGCTGAGCATAGAGCTAGAGTTCCAGATAAAATCTTCAAATATCTTTCTTCTGAGGTTTCAGTGAATTGCTGATTAACTTATTATATGTTATGGGTTATTATATGTTATGTAGGTTATATCTTATATATGTTATACGTTAATGAGTGATTATACAGAAAGCTCTGCATTTATATAGGTGTATCTTCAACTAAACAAGCAGCATTGTTGCATGCCTTTGAAAGTAAGAAAGTTCGAGAACCATTATCTTTCAGAAAAGTTGTCAGAAACCATCATTGTTATTTCACAAAACTCCACATGGCAATGCTTTATGTCCTGCTGGAGTTGACATTTCTTGACTCTAATAGTGAGAGTCTCTTGAAATTTACATCCTTGTCAGGTCCAGCTCTTGAAGGCACAATATAGGCTTATCTTGGTTTTTGCTGTAATTAATATTTATGTATTTATGTAGGCTTAATACACACACAACTCACATTAATTATTGAATAAAATTTAGCCTTATTTCTTAGAGTTTCACAATTATTTTTCTTAATTTGCACCTAGTTTCATCTTGTCTGTTCTAAACACACATCAAGCAATTGAGCGAATTCTGTGAAAAGCGGTGGAACCTTTTAAAATTCTCCCAGACCCCATTTTATTTTTACTTGTTCATTTTTTTATTAATAATTTTTATTTTGACCAAAGTGGATTACAAATCATTCACAGTAGTATTTTAGGTACAGAGTGACATTGAGTCAGGGGCATTTTTATAGCGTTTGTTGATTTTTCTAAATATAAAATAAATTTAACATATCAGCATTCCATTTTTCTTTACTCTGTTACTTGCTTCTTGTTCATTTGCTTCAAAGTTACTATTTAGACTCAGATATCATAAAATGAATTCATTGTACCGTCCCAAAGAGAAAAAGAGATCTCCAAAGGTCACTTGAAAATGTGCTTCTTTTGGCCTCTACACTGATTTTAGTCCTTTACCATATGAGCCTCACAAAGTACATGGAACAGAGTAGCCCTTAATACATGGCTTAGTAACTACTTAAATAAATAAATCTTGTTGAATTAATGGATTTTCCCATAACTATTATTTTTGACCTTAAAATTTGGATTCATCCATGATTCATATTTATTCTTTTAAAGAATTCTTGCAGTAAAAAATCATAACTTATATCTATTGACTTATTTTCATTTTTATAAAAAACAGAGTTAAGGGACCATTACTGAAATTTTAGGGGAAGTTCTAAAATCCCAAGGTGAAATCTTACCTGAGGAAATGTTCAGATTTTTGTATATCTGTCTGGATTACATTTTGGGGGAAATTTTTTGCACTGACCATTGACTTTGGATTTCAGAGACCTTAGTTGAGACCGAGGTGGTTTCCTTTATATAGTCAATTTAATATATTATGAAAATCACACACAAAATCCAAAGACATAGATGAAACTTTAAAATCTTCCCTGATGAGAGGGATGCCTCACAGAAATATATGTGAATCTATACCATATACCCTGCCAAGATCTGTTGAAATATCTCTCTTCTAAAAACATTTAATTAATTATTTTATTTTATATAAAACATGGAAATATCTATTGTTTTTGTTTCTACTACATGAAAAGTGCTATATCAACCACCATTTATTTACAAATTGGTTACTGAGTGAATAGTCAACCTTACCATACAGATCTTCTTTGATATATATCTAACTAGTTGATTTTTTAGTCAAAGTGACTTAAATATTAGTATTTAGTTTATATTCAAGAAATGTAAATTGCAGTTTGGGGACTTGCAATAAACTTTCTATAGAGCACAGTCATATCTATGTGTTCATAGTAGCTTATCTATTGATCTATTGATCCATTGATCCATTGATAAACTACTCCTTAAATAGTAAATGAAATATATACTGACACAATGTCATTTTCCTTTTAAAAACAATTCGGAAGATGGGTATACTTATAGAGTTAAGCACAGAGAGCTGAAATACAAAATCTTTCATTGTTCTACATTTGTCCCAGGGGAAGAAAGCATTTTCCCCTGTGTGCATGAGTATAAATAGGTGATGACCATTTCATATGAAAGTGAATTGCTTCTGTGCAAGTGCCTTGATTAATGCTAGATAAGGATTTAAAAAATGTACTTTGAAATTTTTTATCCTTAGAAATTGGTATTATTGTAATGTGGTTTAATCATAGGATAACATAGTATATCATAGGATAACATATAAGATAGGAATCACTGTAAGAATTAAAAAAATAATGCTTTGCTTTGTTGACTTCCATTGCCAACTTTATGGATAATTGCTGTAAGAATATTTATTACTTCTCCTCAGTTTTATTTTATTTTTTTGGCTTAGGGTCCTACCCAGAAAAGCTCTGCGAGGGGGGGGGGGTCTGTTTGTGGTTCTGTGGTCAGACATGACAATCAGCAGTGCTCAGATGATGAGGTGGACTTGATGATCAACCTGGGTCTTCTACATGCTAAGAAAAGCATTTCTTTTCTTGTCACACTTTTCATTTAAAAAAAGTGTTTTCCTTTAAAAAATAAAACATCCAAATTTAAGTGATGTGGGGATAAAATAACAAATCTTACAAAGAAAAAATAATGTGAACAGCAATATCTTAAAATGAACATATAACCTGGGAAAAATAAAGCAAATGTTCATTTTATTGTATACTTTTGCTTTCAGTTTTATAGTTACAACATAATTATATTGAATTCCAATTGGTAGATATTTTCTCTCTATATATATTTTCCACATCTGAATACTTTTATGCACAGATTAAAGAGTTATTACTGGTTTTCTTTACATAGTAAATTTGTTAAGAGTATATATGTAGTATCTTATAATTTTATTAAGAATATATAGATAATATCTTATAATAGATAACAAATAAATCATTCTATGACTAACATGGGGTTGAGATTGGTAAACTGGAGTGTTACATTTTACTGAGGCATATAATTATTGTTTTTGAAAAGTATCAAATACATCAGGGTTTCAATGTAATGTGGTTATTTTTCCCTCCTTACATGAATATCAGATAAAGAAGATTTGATTTTGTTTGTTGCTTTCAAACAACAGTAAAAGTGATTCTGCATTCTATTGCCTTTTTCGTGATCTCTTTGTAGACCTTGAACTTGAAGTTGGCATATTTGTAAATATTATTTTCTTTCCTAGGCCTTTTGAAAGTTATTTACTTGGCAGATAAATTATCTTGAGAATTTGATGGTAACTTTGATCAGATTAGCATAATAGAGAATTAGCCTTCAGAGATCTAGGTTAGCATTTCTACGTATTACTATGAAGGTAATTGGTTCTAACATGGTAATTTTAAAAAATTGAGGTTCTCTTAGTGTATAATTCAATTTGTGAAATAGTTCATCTATAGGCCATAAATATAAATTATGTCTCTAGTAGTATTAATTTGACAGTCAGGCAAACTATCTGAAGTTGACACTTAAGAAGCTTGTTTGAATTAAGAGATGAACACTAATACCTACTTATAGATAAACAGTGGGTATAGCTAACTTGCTTTGAAAGCTTTCCTAGTAGTAGTTATATATATTTTCTGTTGACATTTTCTGAGCTTCTTGTAAACAATATCATGAGACTAAGAAATAGTTTAAGTTACTGGGCAGTATAGGTATTTAACTCACAACTTTACCCCTATATACACAATGTTTTAATTTAGAAAAAAACTTTTTCTTACAAAATATCCAGTGTGGGCCGGAATGTTAGCACAGCAGGTAGGGCATTTGATTTGCACATGGCCAACCCAAGACCAACCAGGATTTGATTCCTGGCATTCTTATGATTCCCCAACCCTACTAAGAGCGATTCCTGAGCACAGGGCTAGGATTAACCCCAAAGGGCTGCTGAGTGTGGTTCCAACCTCCCTCCAAAAAAAAAATTCTAGTGTGTTTTCTAAGAATAAAAAAAAAAAATTCTAGTGTGTTTTCTAAGACCAAAGACACACCAAGAATCATAAGTAACAGTTCACCTCTCCCTCAGATCACATACTAGAAAGCATATTTCATTCTCTTGCCTCAAAGATCATGTCATGATAGGAAAACACATCTTTGTTAATATTAGAAATAGGCTTATAACTGTTGGACTTAAGATATTTTTAAGGCCAATGAGAGAAGGCTTTTATAATGTTAGTGTAATTTTTTAATAAATGAGTAGAATTAAACTACAAAAATGAATGCAATTTGTGTGCCTAGTAATTCCATCATCTAGTCTCTATCATCTTTCTACCCTCTCTTTTCTTTTCTTTTTATCTCTTCTTTTTGTTTCTTCACTCCTTAGGTAGTCTATACTATGAATCCTATCAGGTATCCAGGATAGATGACACAAGAAAGACTGGTGTAATTCTTAGCTGAGTGATAGGAATCTTCAAAAATGTCCCTCCCATACTTGTTTTGTAATAGTGAATTCAAGATGGGGATTTTGGGGAGTCGAGATGAAGAAACGACCTCTGAGAAATAAAGGATGGAGGACAGAGAAGGCTGTATCTTCATTGTATCTTTTTATGCTTTCTTTTGAATCATAGCTGTTTCTCTGACTTATAAAGCTGGGTTATTTGGACATATCACAGGTTTCTTATATTCCCTTAAAGATTTATGGTTCATATATATATATATATATATATATGTAAGGTTTTGAGAACACTATACTTAAATGTAATATGCAGCTATATAATGAAAAGAATCACTGATACACAGACCTTAGTATAGTCACTAAGTATTAGTGTATTCACTTAGTGTTCACTTATGTATTCACCGATACACAAACTATTGGTAGTTCAGTTTACAGATAATCTTGATGGTTCATTTTTATTTTGTATGAGGGTTTTTTCAGTATAATATATAAAGAATCAGCATATTTTATGATGCTTAATCACTTAAGCACTTCATTTATTTAATTTAATATTGCTTTATTATTATTATTAATTGCTTCTGGCACATATGTGCGCAATAAGTACATTTGAATATAAATAATAAGCAATATATAATTATTATAGTTCATATTGTCAAATTGTATAAAAGTTGAACTCTGCTGTTGGCAAAGCCTCAGTTTCAAGTCAAAATTTTTATATCTCTTTATTTAAAACTTCAAAAAGTCTATCTCTTGGGACAGAAGTGAGAATATAGTAGGTAAGATTTGATTTGCACTTTCCATTTGATTTACATTTTCCATGAAAGCTACAAACCCAGGTTCAATCCCTGGCACTACATATGGTTCCAAGGCACTGCCAGGAGTAATCCCTAAGCACAGATCCAGAAGTAAGCCCTGAGAATACTATGTGGTTCTCACCACCTCCCCCAAATTATTCCTGTATTTGTGGGTGGAGAATCACAGAGTATGGAAGCACTGGTGATGGAATTTGACACTGATGGTAGGATTGATAGTGTAATATATGCTTGAAAAATGAACTACCAATAATTTTGTAAACCACTGTTCTTTAAATAAAAAAAAAATTAAAGTAAATACCCCTGGATGAAGCAGAAATTCATCATGTCCCACTCCAATAAATGCCATTGTACTAGTGCTTTTATTGAATGAGGTTTTGCATATATTATTCACCTTTACTGAAAATTTTAAAATGTTCATAAGAAAAATGCTATTGCAGGATAGAGTTCATTAAATCAAATCAGACATCTCATTAATGAGTACCTCTGGGAAGTTTATTACTCAGATTTGTGCCAAAGTAAAACTTTTTGTTACTTGTGCAACAGGTTTGTTTTATGTGGTAGGCCTTATGCATCCTGCCTCCCGTAGCTATGAATAGCTGGAAGCATGTTGATTGCACCAGGCTCCCTTTCATAAAGGTTACTTTACAGCCTAAAGCCCCTTAATTTATTTTATCAGAAAATAAAAACCTTTAACTGAATAACTTTTCTTCTTATTTTACATTGTGTTTTGTCTATTTTCCCCCATTTTTGGTTGGATCCAGAGGATCTCAGGGGTTACTATTGACTCTACTCAGAAATCACTCCTAGCAGTCTCCAGCAGATCAGATGGGATGCTGAGGATCAAATCTGGGTCAGCTGCCTGCAAGCAAACACCCTACCCCACTGTGCTATTGCTCTGGCCCCAGTGTTTTTTAACTCGTTCATTTTCTCCATGAATAAGGCAAGGGTACAAAACCAAGATAAATTACTCTCACTTTTCAAAATTACTCTCTTACCTGTTTTTAGCTATCATTTATTTTTATTATCCCTAGTATTGGTGTCTGCAGAAATACCGATGATCATAAACTGTACATGCTTTTTTCTTCCCAATACAACTCCCTTAGACTTTTAAAGTCAGAAAATATGTAGCATTTTGCAGCATCAAAAGCATTTAGTTCCATCTCAAATTGGTCCTGAAATTTCATATAGTAGCTTCAAAAGTTTACTAAGTGCCTTCTTTGTTTTCAGACCAGGTTGTACATCTAAAGATTAAAAAAGAATAGGAAAACAAGATTATTGGATCTTCTCTCAAGGACATAACTATATAGTTTGGAGACAGGAAAATAATATAAATTGTAGTGTACTGTGACAGATATTTTGGTAAGACAAAGCTGATATTGAGTGGGTATGCATTATTAAACATGGGTATTATTCTTTACTTTTCTAGTCTGAATGGGCTTTTACGACTGGTTGGTTGCTTTAGACCTTCCTCCCAACACCACTTTGGTTTCTCCAGATTACAAGGCATTTCATTAATGTCCATCCACACTCAGCAGGGGTTATTATAAGGCCTGAAGTTATAGGGTGTGCAAGGCTAGGTGTGAATGTGTGAATTTTTTGTTCTTGCATTTAAAGCCTATTTTGAATATAACCCCAGGATACAGAAATGTAGAGTTAGAACCCAATCAAGAGTGAGACCTGGGTGTCCAGTGGTAAAGCACATTCCTAGCATGCATGAGGTATCCTTAGTACGTCTTAGACCTCTAAACTGTGCCACAGAGTCCAGGTGCTGATGTCCTTATACCCCACTGTGTGTAAGCATTGTATCGCAGTCCTGAGTCCCAAATCATCAGACTTAGATTTCTGTAGTTATCACAGACCCCTGAACACCACCGAGTATGATCCTTGAGATATCTTGAAAGAGCTTTCTCTATAGCATCTCTAATACATTGTTTGTTTCATTCAATTCTTACTTAAATAATGTTGGAATTAAGTTGTGTTTCGGGAGCTGGCTATAACTGCTATCAGACACTCAGTTCTGTAAAACCTCTTCCTTTGATAGGCATATATATCTCCTATTAAATAGCTTTTGTTTGAAATCAATCTTAAATAATTGTCAATTTCGTCTCTTTTTTGCCATTAGCAAATTTGAGTTGCTCTATAAAAATAATTAGGTAAAAATTAACCCTGGAAAAAATTGCCATTAAAGTTTTTTTTTCTCAGTATTTAGTATGGCATCTTGTTCAGTGCTTCAGAATTTTCAGTTTTAGTCAGTTCCTGATTACTACTTTCCAAATCTTCATTAGTTGCACCATGCCAATGCTTTATAGATCACATATATTTGTCTATTCCTTGTACTTAGAAAGCTCTTAAGACAATAACTTTTCTTTATGCGTTTACTTTTTAAAGTGACATATGGACTGTGTATAAGTTATCTCATTTTGGTATCTCTTCTGTCCCTGCATTCCTTATACCTCAGGCCACAAACAGCTCTGCAATACTATATAACTTGGACACAGTTCCTTTGGCATTATTTCTTCTGCTTCTAAAAACCACATGAGAATATTAATGCTTCTCAATTTATTGTCATTATGAACCTTACTACTCACTGACATCTAAAGAGCTTTCTACTAATACCTAAGAAATATATAAAACCATGCTAATAAAAATGAATCTGGGTGACATTTCTTCGGTATAGGCTTAAATCTGCACTAAATTTTTAGACAAAATAAGTCTGGTATGCTAAAAATATGATTTTTCTCATTTTTTAAACTCTTTTTTTTGGGGGGGGCACACCCATTTGATGCTCAGGGGTTACTCCTGACTAACTGCTCAGAAAATGCCCCTGGCCTGGGGGGACCATATGGGATGCCGGGGGATCGAACCACAGTCCTTCCTTGGCTAGCGCTTGCAAGGCAGACACCTTACATCTAGCGCCACCTTGCCGGCCCCTCATTTTTAAACTCTAAAACATATTTTTATTTAATGTTGCTACTGATTCTTACTATTCGATGGACTTCAAATGAAGAAAAAAAGAATATATAACCAATGTTAAAAAAAATAAAAGCATGGGCCCGGAGAGATAGCACAGTGGCGTTTGCCTTGCAAGCAGCCGATCCAGGTGTCCCATATGGTCCCCCGTGCCTTCCAGGAGCTATTTCTGAGCAGACAGCCAGGAGTAAACCCCTGAGCAATGCCGGGTGTGGCCCAAAAACCAAAAATAAAATAAAATAAAATAAAAATAAATAAAAACATTAAAATTTAGTTAGTTTAAAATGTCTTTCATTTATGCTATAATGTAGCTAGTTAGTATTGTTACATACCTACTTTTCTGTTAAAAACCATTCTTAGAAAATAATTCATGATATGAGCATATCTATAACAGTTCCATGAATTCTAGAGTTATTTCAGTTAAAAATAAGTGATCATTAAATATTTATAGATTTTAAATAAAGTAATTGTTTCTAAAATAGCAACTTAGTTCATTCAGATCACTATTGCTCAGAATTTTTTTAAAATCTCATAGCAACCAATACAATAATAAGTAATATTTATAATTACGTGAAAGAAAAAATATATCAAAAATTTTTTTTTGGTTTTTGGGTCACACCCAGCTGTGCTCAGGGGTTACTCCTGGTTCAATGTTCAGAAATTGCTCCTGGCGGGCATGGGGGACCATATGAGATGCAGGGATTCGAACCACCATCCTACAGGCAAAGCAAACGCCCTATCTCCATGCTATCTCTCCAGCCCCCCCCCCAAATATATTTAAAATAAAGATATTTTATACTTTAAATAAATATGTATTTTGAACCTATTGCTTAAAATGGTACTGAGAATGTAGAATTTAGTTCAGTATTCTAGGCATGAATTTATCTTTCTGATATGATTGAAATTTCAGTTGTTGAGGGGTTAGAGAATGATTTGGTAAGATGCACAGCTTGTTACACTAATATTTCCCAATCATTGAGGGTGAGCACGAGGGAAAGAATGGCGTAATTGGTTTTTTTAATATTTAAAAAATAAACACCAGCGAGGAGAGATTCATCACTTGGTAAGTTGTTTGCCTTGAACAAACATATGGTGTCCTGAGCACTACCGGGAGAGATCTCTGAGCACACAGTCAGTAAACTGAGCACAGCCAGTTGTGCTCCCTCTAAATATATTCATATAAAAAGGAGCAAATGAATTAACCATGTCAATTTTTCTTTTTTTAAATTTGAAGAAGGTTAAATAATTTGTTCTCGTTATTTAACAATACTGATACTAAGTTCTGGTTCAACAAGAGAGAATTTTAATAAAATTTTAATAAATAAATAAATTTTTATTTAATAATAAATAAATTTTAATAGAATTTTAATAAAAATGCGAAATGTTCAATTTAAGAACATGGGGAAAATAAATAATTCTTGTATTATTTAATGTTGTCGGGCTCAATACATTTATACTGATTTATTAAAGTTATTGAGTCATGTATTGTGGGCATTTTTTACATCTAGAACAGAGGTTCCCAGACTTATTTACCCTTTCAGAAAAAAAAAAATCATTCAACATCCCTTGAAAATCTTCAAGAGAATATGCAGAAAGTGCTCTTATTTGTACTCAAGGTTACCCCTGAAAACCCCACTCTTTCAAGGGTCCTGGGTTTTTGCATTGCCTTCTTTGGGGAACACTGAGCTAGAGTTTCTGTGTGTATATATTCTATCCAGCTATGGACAGAATTTAGTGTTAAAGAAATCTGGCATATAATATTCAATACAGTTACTAGCCATTTATCTGCAAAGTTCTAAAGACTAAATTTGTAATTGATAAAAAAACAACAAAAATAAAGCAGCTTTTGGGGATAAATATAAAAATATACTAAATATATTCTCAATGAATTAGACTTTGAAATGTTTTCATTTAATTTTGTAACCTCCATCCTCCCTGTTATATTTTTCCACAAATATTTCTATGTTTAATTTAAATACAAATGACACCACTTTAGCATTTATACTAATCCTATAACAACAAACTGATGGAAATGGAAAACTCAGGTATTTATGAAAGTAAAAGTGATTTACAATTTCTAAAACCTAATTTTAAAAAGTAAAGTGCAGATTCTATAATTGTCCAAATGTTTCACCTCTCAATAATAGCTCTTAAGTTAGAAAATAATCACCTCAGAAAAATGTATGTTATTCAACTGCCACATATTTGTGTCAGTTGTTAAGATCTTTTCTAAGATGTGTAATTCATTCATTGAACTGGTGATCATTTTTATGCCATGATGAAAGTGTTCAAATTCATATCAGTAGACCTTAAGATAAGTCTCTATACCCTCTTAAGAACAATAATTTGCTGCATATTATCATTTTAATTATGTGTAAATCAAGGTATTAAACAAATAAAGTAAGGAGTTTCCATGGGGTTATAAGAATTTTCAGAGATTGTATCATTAATCCTTTATTTCTCTCTCCATATAGAGGCATTCCAGAATGTCATATGTAGGGTGATGGGTAGATTACAACTAGGACTTCTTCCCTTCACCACTAATTGCTTCTTTCCTTGTGTGTTAGGCTGTTTTGTTGATTTGTTGGTAATTTTTTATGTTAATGGTTAAATTCTTACTGAGTTGGGTGGTTCTGAAGACTAAAATAACCGGGTTTTAAAAAGTTGGCAATCCTCTAACAGGGGTCCTCAAACTTTTTAAACAGGGAGGCCAGTTCACTGTCCTTCAGACCATTGGAGGGTCTGACTATAGTAAAATCAAAACTTACGAACGAATTCTTATGCACACTGCATATATCTTATTTTGCAATGAAGAAACAAAACAGATACAAATACAGTATGTGGCCCGCGGGCCATAGTTTGAGGACCACTGCAACTGTAAACTCCATGCAGGAGCCCCTTGACTGTGGCTAAATTGTGTATGCTTTTCCATGTCTACTGCCTGTTAAACTCTCCATAGAAACTTGTTCAATGTTGAAGGAGCATGTTTTATGATATATTGAAAGCATATCCCTCCCATTTCTAACGTCCACTTAACTTCTGCTGTATTTGAGCATTAATAAAATAATTGACCTGTTTTCCATAAAATTTGAATAAGTTCTCTCCAAAGTTAGAATCAAATTTTTTTTTCCTTTTTTTTTTGGGGGGTTGGGGTGGATTGGGGGACACACCCATGCAAAATCAGTGCTTAGTCTTGGCTCTGTACTGAGGATTGTTTCTGATAGTGCTTGGGAACAATATGGTGTTTTGGGGTCAGACCCAGGTCAACCACATGGAAAGCAAATGACTTACCTGCTGTAATATCTTCCCAGCACCTCACATGAAAATTTCTGAGTGAGATATTTAGTAAATGTTAACATATTAGGTATTTACTATGTCATTTAATGTTTCTTTATGATTTTTGCATTGTTACTATTTGTCAAAACAAGGTCCAACTAACATTCTACATAGAAGAGTAGTTTTCAAATTAAATTTGTCTTTGTTTAAATAAACTATTTTGACTTGCTTACTCACACTTGATTGGATATTAAATATTTCTAAATGGTAATAAGATAAAACTTTCATGTAATCATTCTTTCAGATATACAATAATTTACTATGGCCTTGTTCTAAATATATTATATCTTATAGCAACTAGGGTTATTTTTTTTTTTCATTTATTTTTGCATGAACTAAATTTTAAAGCCTTTTTATGATTTCCACACCACTTAAAGTATATAAAACATATATATATATATATGATATATATATCATATATATATCATAGGTAGTGACTGAGATAATCTGGTTTGCTCATGGCACTTCTTGGATTTTAATGTCTCAGCCCTTCCTTAGGACTGCCAAAGTATTTATAACCTCATGCATATTGATTCAGCTGGCCATTCTACTCTTTTCCTTTGTTCAATAAACTTTAGCAACTTTAGCTCTTTCCCTCAATCATTTTTCAGAAATCTAGAACTTCCCTTGTACTGACATTTTTATTTATATGTTTATTCCTTCAAGTAGGCCATATATATATATATGTATACACACATACATACATGTATTTATACATATATATTGTGGGGGGTGCTGGAGAGATCCACACAATTCACAAATCCAGGGCCTTACACAACAAAGTCAGGACTCTACCATTTTCTTTGATTTTGACCATGATATTTGATTTTTAAATCAGAATTAGTCTAACACTACTAAATTTTCGAAGTTACTAGGAAATCCTCATATGCTCCCATCATTTAAAAATGTTTGGTATTATTTTTAGCCATACCCAATAGTGCCCATTGCTTATTCCTGGCTCACAAGGGACTCTATGGGGTGCTGGGGATTAAATTTGGGTGAGCTGCATGCAAGTTAAGTACAATACCTGCTTCTATCTCTCTAGACTTTATATTTTAGTTTGGTGGGGCCATATCCATTGGTACTTGGGGACGGCTTCTGGCACTGTGGGCAGGGTACCATGTAGTGTTGAGTTTTGTACACAGGTCTTTTACATACAAAACATGTGCTCCAACACTTTGCATATCTTCCCTTCACTCTACCTAATCTCAGTGTCTACCTAATTGATGATGGCACAACTTAAATGCTTATATTTAGGAGTAATTCTCAACTATTTTGAAAAAATTATATAAAGAAAAACCAAAAGTTTATAAAACTTTAAATTTTCTAAATATTTTAGCTCTATAATTTGTTGTCTAAATTTAAATTAAACTTAGCCTCTTAAATTTAGTTATTTAGTTAATTTTTATTAATATTTTCTGTTGACTTGAAATAATCACAACTTCAACTTAGCTTTGCTTAAATAAAAGTCGTGTCTGGATTTGTTCATTCATGTTTTAGTTTCACTATCCTAAAATTTCCCCACCCTGTTGATTTAGGTATCTTTAGGGAAATAAAGATATTCCCTGAAGAAAATGTGATTATGGTCTGAACAATGTACAGTGATAAGACAGGGCGGAAGAATAAAACATAACCTAGTAAATTTTAAGCATTAACTCTTAAGTATTCAGTTTACTTCTGCTGAGATCTTTCTTCATGTGAAATCGCCTTCCTGAAGCTATTCCCCTTTTTGTACTTTTCATTATCTTTAAGTCATTTCTTAATTACTTTAATCATATGAAATTGGGTCATAAAATGAAACTTTGGCTTTTTTCCCTTTTATTTTCTTTCACACAAAAGCAGTAGCAGCTGTTTTAGACAATTGAACTTGCTCAGAAGTACATTTTCCTTACTTCCAAGTTCTTTGAGGTTATCTATTAGTAATAGTCATCTGCTAATAGTATTATAGCACAGAAACTAGGAGGAAAATTTGTACCATCTTGAGTTAATTGACTAAAACAGAGATAAAAGATCTTTTCAAAATTGTTGGTAGGATTTAGTGGTAGAATATAAGCCTACCACATCCTGTTTTAAATACTGATACCCTTAATAGGTCCTGTGACCACAAAGTCACCTATGGAATATATGAAAGTCTAGGTCCTTTTGTTTTTTAAGACAGATAATTTTGTCTTGGATACCTTTTTCTGAAAATGAGGATGGAGACAGGGTATTATTAGAAAAATAGATAAACTAAGATTAGTAAAGAGTATAGAAATAAGGGTCTTCCCTACAAGCTTTCTTGGTATGCTCAGTCATACTGTCATTCTCTCTTTCCCTTATTTCTTTCTTACCCCAAACAGCATTTGAGGGCTGAAGTCTCAAAATAGAACTGTAACTTCCTTTCACCAGTCCTCCATACCAAGGCAACCTAACCCCCTTTTTTGTTTTCCTAACTCAGGTTGAAAAACACCAGTTCTGTAGTTCTACCATTCTAAAAACATTTGTGTGGCTACAGATTGTTCACTTTATCAAAAGCACACTTAGAGATTTTTCTAATACCTTCAGTTACTTATTTGTTATTTCTCAAAAACCTACCAATATTGATAAGAAACCTGTTGCTATTATTGTGATGTCTGTGCCTTCTAACCTGACATTTTTAAATATGTGTTCTCATTTACTACTCCGCAGAAATAATTGAAATAATTTCTTTGAAATAATTAAAATAATTTATTTATAAATAAATAATTATTTATATTATAAATAATATAATTTGAAAAAATTTCTGCATCTGTAAAGAAGTTTTGATGAACTTTAGCACTGATTTTTCTTCCTCTTATTATCACAGACTCAAGACCACTGAGTTAGCACTTGCTTTTTTAAATATATATCAGTATCTTAAAATATGTCTATATTCTAAGATCCTTAAAAGAGAAAATCTCATTATTAATAAAAGTGATGAGTATATAACTTGCCTTTTTGACTTACCGATTTTTTTGTGAGTATAGTCTATATACAACATTAAAATTAAGGTAAATCACTGTCTCTACTGTCACAGTGAAGTCTAAGATAAAACAGCTTTTTAAAATTGTGAGTATCCAGAATCTATATTCACAAAAATTAACCCAAAACTCTAAAATGACGAAGCATGGCTTTATAATAAATAAAATAAATAATTTTTTTTCAGGAAACTATAAGCAAAAATTAAAATTCCTTTCGGAAAGGCTAGTTGGATCATCATGATATTTTTTTTTTTTTGTGGTTTTTGGGTCACACCCGGCAGCGCTCAGGGGCCATTCCTGACTCCAGGCTCAGAAATTGCTCCTGGCAGGCACGGGGGACCATATGGGGCACCAGGATTTGAACCGATGACCTCCTGCATGAAAGGCAAACGCCTTACCTCCATGCTATCTCTCTGGCCCCATCATGATATTGTTAATATAACTAACAGTATTCTTTAGGCAAGAGCAACACATTTCCATGCAAATTTAACATGTTGAGATTGGTGTGTACCACCAGTGGCTCAAACCTGAACGTGATTTATATTTTTATTTGGTTTGGAGGTCACACCTGGAGTACTCAGGACTTATTCCTGTTCTTTATTCAGCAATCAATTCTGGTAAGGCTGTGTGGACCATATGAGATGTCAGGGATTGAAGCTGGATCAACCTGTACAAGGCAAATGTTCTATTTGTTGTTCTGTTGTTCAGACCTCTTGAATGTGGTCTAATTAAAGCAAATTACCCAGCTGGGACCATTTTTGGGAGGGTAGAGGAAGATTGGTGTGCACCTGGTGGTACTCAGGGCTTTCTCCTGGCTCTGCATTTGGGGATCTTTCCTGGCAGGACTCAGGGTTTAAGACAAATGCTTATATGCTAGACTTTTAAATTAGCTTTAATTAAAACACAACATCTTGAGTTATTAGGACATTTGTCCTCATATCATGTATCTTTCTATATGCATCTATTTATAGGTATATTTAAGTATACATAAAAGCCTGCACATGGATATATGTTTCTATAAGAATATATTATATATGCATATATATAATTATGGATTAACAAACAAAATTTTTGAGAAATTTCCTAAAACCATATGCTTGAGATCAAAGTTGCCAAAAAGAACTGAAATAACAAGAAGTTCCTATGCAATTAATTTTAGACCAGAGTGTCTTAGTCATAATCCATTTTGTGTCAAGTGAAAAATTTCACTTCATCATATGGACTAGAAACAGGTTTAGAATAGAATATGACTGATTTTTTATGCATGGATATAAAAAATCACAGGTATCTTCATACTACTCCATGGATTTAATACATACTGAAAAACTAATAATATTTGATTTTAACATTTATGTACATACACTATTAAAAGACATCAGCTACTTGTAATTTTGTTTTAGTCATTTAATTGTACTTGTTGTGACACAATATATAGCCAATCTCAAATGCTATAGAAGGGATTAAGCTGATTCAGAGAAAGTAAAGTCACGTAAATTTTTGGCTTTAGATGACATTTTGATCATTATAATCCCTTTTCTTTCTTTCTTTTTTTGGGAGGTAGGTTGGGTCACACCCAGCAGTGCTCAGGGGTTACTCCTGGCTCTATGCACAGAAATCACTTCTAGCAGGCTCGGGGGTCCGGTCATATGGGATGCCAGGATTCGAACCAGCGTCCTTCTGCATACAAGGCAAACAAATGCCTTACCTCCATGCTATCTCTTCGGGCCCCCAATCCATTTTGTTTCAATGATTTCTTTTAAACTTGCCCCTGTGCTAAAGTTTCAGTAGGGAAAATGCACCTTTTTTTCAGAGTACTTGTAATGGCCTCTAGAAGGTGAGAATACTGTTAAATGATTATGGAAATGGTCATTTTGTTTATTCTGAAGCACAATAGGTAAGCCATAGAATTCACCTTGGAAAATTCATACTGAAAGCAGTAAAGTTTTACATTGCCAAAATAACAAACCAAACCAAAACAACAACAACAGAACACCTCAGTATACTTTCTCTAGATTTCTTACCTGCAGCACAATAATAACCTTTTATTTCTTGAATTCACTTAGACTATCTCTATCATCTTATCATTTTGTCTGAAACACTATATTCTGATTTTTCTTTTTTTTTATATTTTACTTCTATTTTCCCTTAGTGTTCCAGTTTCAGACACTTCTCACTTTCATAAACATTTTGACTTTGAACTTCACTAGTCATTTTACCCCTTCCATTCAAACCCCCACCCAATCCCAACATCATATCTACATCTTTGGGAAGAAGACTTCCAACACATAACCAATGCATAAAATACTTGTAACAGTTTGGTTACTCCTGGTCATTTCTATTAAAAATAGAAAGGGTGTTTACCAGTAGTAATTAACTCTCTCCAATTCTGATCTTATAAAAACAAATATTTCAAATTTCTTTAGATTCTTCAAACATGAGCTCTTGTTATCACCCAATTTACTATCATTGTATTTTTTGCACTTACATAGTTATGTTATAAAAAATGTTGAAAGATAGTAAATATTATAGTATTTTGATTTTTATTCTAAATCAATTTTATTTACACTGGGGTTAGGAATCAAAGTTGTTGAAACAAGTGTGTTTTATTTGGTTTTTTTTTTTGGGGGGGTGTCACACCCAGCAGCGCTCAGGGCTTCCTCCTGGCTTTACGCTCAGAAATCGCTCCTGGCAGGCTCGGGGGGGGGGGGGGGCATATGGGATGCTAGGATTTGAACCACCGTCCTTCTGCATGCAAGGCCAACACTTTACCTCCATGCTATCTCTCTGGCCCGAAACAAATGGTTTTATACTTAAAAATACCTCCGGATTTGCCACGGAGGAGCAAGAGCACTGCGCCATGGCATTGGCTAATTCCACTAAGGTATTATAGTTTCTTTGATTGCAACCTGAATGAAGTTATTGCCATGAGTTGCAGTTTTTTATTTTGTTTTGCTTTTTAGTTCTGTTTTGTTTTGTATTGGGAGCGAAGTACTTTGTGCTCAGGGCTGACTGCTGGCTCTGTGCTCAAGGATGACTCCTGGTAGGGATCAGAGAATCGAATGCAATGGTGGGAATCAATCCAACGTCTGTTGCATACAAGGCAAGCACCTTCCTATCTATACTATTGTTCTACTTGTGATTTTCACTTTGGATTAAAATTAAGTGTCCTTAAATGTTTGACCCATCATGGGTAATAGAGTTAAAGGCGTCAAAGGCAGATATTGGCAGATTGTTCATGTCCAGTGTAAAGTTGGTGGCACACAACTGTTTAGCCTAATAGGTTTCTACTTACTCCTTTACATACTATAGTTCTATAGTAAACAAATGAAAGAATATTGCTTGAACTTACTCAACCTTTTACTATTGAATAGATCCTTCTGAAAATATACACATATAGACTTATCAGTCTATCAGTCTGTTTGTGTTTATAAAGGAATTAGGGGATATAGGCAAATGATCACTTATTATATCTCTGGACTAATCAGTGCAGTTCATAAAGAACATAAATTCATCCAACATAAAATGTTAGCTCGGACTCATTTAGAGGACAGGGAAATTAGATGGCTATTTTCTCCTGGTTACCTATGGTGCTTTGATTACTTTTTTAATATTTAAAATAGTGGGAGCAAGAATAGTCCTACCTATATTCACAGTATTACTCCTTTGACAACTAATACCTATAGAAGATAATTAAGACACTTAGATCATTCAGATTTATCATTATATTGTAATTATAGGTCATTCACAAAATGGTCCTTTCACATATCAGTAATGGCTCTTGTCTCATGTTTGAGTATGATACAGTTACGTATCTTATAAGTTATTTTGTATCACCTTAAATAAAGATGCCTATATAGAAACATAAAAAATTAAATGAAAAAGATATTGCTTTAATATTCTATGAAACCCTTAAGATTGTTTCAATCGTTTGTAAATGTTGGCTTATTCCTACTTGATTATTCTTATTTGAATGTTTTTAGCTGAAATTTGGGCTTTAGATTGGCTTTCATGGCTGGCATTTTCATTTGCCCAATATGTGTC
This sequence comes from Suncus etruscus, assembly GCF_024139225.1. Taxonomy (NCBI): domain Eukaryota; kingdom Metazoa; phylum Chordata; class Mammalia; order Eulipotyphla; family Soricidae; genus Suncus; species Suncus etruscus. The sequence goes on from NC_064858.1 coordinate 24,946,937, forward strand.
AAAATGTGAAATCTTAACTTCTCCTATCCTTTTAAAAATTTTATTTATACTTATTCTGAGATTGAAATCATACCCAGTGGTTATAGGTGGTTACACACAGCAGTGCTAGAGGTGACGTTGAACCTAGAACTTCTGACTTAGTGACTGTTCTGGAGACAATGAAAGGACACTGCACTAAATCTTGACAAACAATAGCCTTGTTTTTCAAACTAAATTCTGTTCTCCTCATCCACTCCACCACCAAATTTGGCAAAAAAAAAAAAAAAAAAAGTCGCATTACAGTTGTGATGTGTCCTATCACAGTTGAAAGCTAATACATTAAATATGTTTTTGCTTTTAGATGTAAAATAACCAAAATAACCATGCTTAAAATGAGCTAAGTTAATAGTAGTCTAAAAGGAATACATAGTAGTATTCATAAGTCTTGGGCTTTATAGCATAATCCTGAGTTGCACAAATAAAATTAATCTCTTCATTGGAAGTGACTGATGCATTGACTCAGAAAACTGCTGAATATAATAAATGCTCACTAAATTAAAACACATATTTATAGTAGGAAAGCATGGAAATCATGTGCTGTTTGAAGAGGCTAAAGATTATGTAGAGTTTAGTCACTCTCTGAGCTCGTAGAGTCTTGGTTGTTTGAGCAGCAAATTATGAATAGATCAAGGTGCTGGCAGTGATTAAGAGCAAGAGGAATGGTAGAAAGGAAGAGAGCAAGAGGGAAAACAATCGTTACAAGTACCTAAAAATTGTTTATTTAAGTCACTGAAGGGACTGAGTAACAGTACAGTAGGTAGTACATTTGCCTTGCATGAGGCCAAACCCAGGTTCAAACCCTAGGACCCCTGAAGCACCCTTGATCCTGACCAGGATTTGATTGCAAATCAAATTTGATTGCAGATCCTTGATTGCAGAGCTTGGAATAAACCCTAAACTTAGACAAGTGTGTCTCCCCAAAACAAACAAACAAAAATGAATGCCTTTAAAAGGCCTTAATAATATTTTATAATATTTAAGTTCTTTACAAATGTGTATGATAAAGGAAAAATATTACCACCGCTGAAGTTTCTGGGTAGTATTTGTAGTGCTGCTATGGCTTAGCAGGCTTAGCAGTTATCATCATGGCATGTAATTATGTAGAAAGTTTTTATTGTGGCTGTAGAAGGAACCTTTTCTATTAATTACATATAAGCAAAAGACATCCAAAGACTGAAAGATTTAAAAGATTTTATATAAAACCTTATATATTTTTAGCCAGCTCTTAGTAAGTGTTGATATGCTCTTTATAGAATCCAATGACTATCACTTAGAGGAGTTTAATTTCAAAGATACAAAATGTTCATCTAAAGCACACGCGTGGACAAGATGGGAAAGAGCCATACATACATATCCCAGAACACCAGCTCCTTCAGAACCACTTGGTATTTCTACCATCTCTCTATTGAGTTGGGAGGTTCTCATTCAAGAATGTTAATTGTGTAAGATTCAGGACAATAACGTGAACTCCTTTTTTTTAAAAAAAAAAAATTTCCATTGCAATCACTTTGTCTAGGCAGACATGCAAACATACTGGAAAACAATTTAGATCTTCTTGAAAGAGGTTCGTTTTGGCAGGGTGAGGGGGTACACACTTGTCTAGATTAATGTGTGCACCTCAAATTCGGGTGCTGGGCTGAACTGCCAAACTTCAGAAAGTTCACATTTTTTAATATACCAAGGTGGGTTAAAACAGCCTTTTAGTATAAGTATTTTTAAAACTGTTGACATTTGGCTACTGTTCTTTCATCCACTGTTCTGTAGTCCTGACAGAAATTTGGTTTTAACTAGCAGAAAGTGCAGGACAGAGAAAGGTGTCTCTCCCAAATGCCCCGGGGGGAAGCAGAACTCCTGGAAGGCAGCATTTAGGCATTGAGTGTGACACGGTGCTAACCTTTTTAATGGATGTATGTAATAAAGTGACATGTAAATGGAGCACAAGGGGAGATATGACACTCTATCTGGAAAAGGATAAAACAGTTGGTTGAATACTGGGCTATTATAGCAGTTTGCAAACCTTGGATAAACTCAGTCAGCGGTTGTATAATTGGTTATTCAATCCCGACCCTTGTTCACAGCTCAAAGCCAGGAATACTGAGACCTGTTGCCAATTTGAGTGAATATAGTGACTGTACTCGACCGGGGCCTAACACTGGAGCCAGGCCTTTTCCTGTGGGCTGCTTCCCACCATGTCTGGGACTGGCGCAGTGACAGTGGGTCTTTTGTTGTCAAAGGCTGGCTGCTACTCCCCTCCTTTGCAAAATGTCTAACAGCTACACAAATATAAGAAAATAGGAAAAGGGACTTACTGTAGCTTTCTCTTGCTTAATGCAGAGTTATTAGTTTTCCTTTCTTTTTTTTTTTTCTTCTTCTTTGAGGAAAGTCTGAGTTAACTAAATAAAGTTAAAGAGCAATCTAAAAGCTCACTTCTTAGCATAATTAGATAAGAATTGAACCTTGGCAATCCCTGATTAGAAAATGATACGTATGCAGAAATTCGTAGTCATTTGATTCACATAAGTGGACTTTTGAGTGAGACATTTTCTCCTTTTTCCTCCTTGCTCCTCGGGAAGTTTGCGTACTGAAAAGATTGCTTGGGCCCTGTATGTGCTCCATGGCTGTGGATAGAGCATGTTTAGAAACCTGTTCTGGATTTAACTTTATGAAACTAGCACCCACCTTCACTGCCCAGGCAGGCTGGACAAAAGCCAACAGCCTAACCACTTACTATTTCTCGTCTAGTGAAATTTGAGAAATAAATCAGTGAAGATTTTGATTTGTGTGTTTGGTACAAAGAATGCCCCATTTTCTTAGAGGGCCCTTTTATATAGGAATGTGTCACAGGGTGGAGCGTGTGCCAGCTAGGTACTGCTTCCTGATAGATGTGGTGGGAGATCCCAGCTGCCATCAATTATACTCCCATTGTTTCTGTTGTTTAGACCTTTGTTGGAATCCCATTTCAGAAGATGCACAAAATGAATTGAAGTTCCAAAATTAGAAGAAAAAAAAATAGAACAAAACCAAACCCAACCCTGATCCATTTAGAATGGAGAAATTTTTGTGGGAGGCTTTGCCAACAGCACTTGGAGAAATGGAGCCCACTTAATGTAATTTCTCTCTTCTCTCTCTCTCTCTCTCTCTCTCTCTCTCTCTCTCTCTCTCTCTCTCTCTCTCTCTCTCTCTCAGAGCAATTATATTCTCTTCAATACCCTTCTCCCCATCCTGATTCCACTTCATACATCCAGCATTTATGAATCTCACCCGCCACACATAATCCTTGATTTGGTGCAGGGTTGTAATTTAATCTAAATTGCTTAGATCACGTTACATGAAGGAATGCAGTATTTGGGGGGCTGTTGTATCCTTGATCATTCAGAGCTTTGGTTAATTCAGAAACCCCTCACTGAGGGGTGCATCTAAATATTTGGTACTGTATGTCACTACAATGAGTTTGGGGATCTAGTAGCATGTGGCCTGGGGAAGCAATGGGGGTGTGCAGAGGTGCCTTCCTGCTGTGGACAAAGGTAAAGGCAAGAAGTGGCTCTGAAATGATGATGGGACAAAGGAAATGGAAGCAAACTGGTTCTGAATAGAAAATTAATCATTGAAAAGAGACTGGCTATTGTGAGGCCACATCTAAATAGAGGGAGCATTTAACTTGAAATATATGAGAGTAAAAAGCACTATAGAAACTCCAACAGAGGTATTTAATGGAAAATACACCAGGCCATCTCATAAGTACAGCTCTGGGAGCCAAGTGTTATAAGCATCAGTAAGAAGGTGGTATTATAAAAAAAATTCATTATAATCAAGCTTAATGTGTTTAAGGCTTAATAAAAGTATTGTATGGAGGTGTGCATATCATCGCATACTGGAGGCCTCTTGGTATTGCATTGTACATAAGCACTATGTCTTGTAATGCTAATAATGTGTGTGGGACCTTCCACTCTGATGGGAAAAGAAAAGCTTGGTTTGATAAAGACAAGACCCCAGGACTAGAGACTGGCCCCTATTAACCACAGGGAAATACAATTGAACACATATCCCATTATCTTAATCTTCTTGATTTTTGTTGAGTTCATATTATAATATAATGCTGTACAATACAAATAGATGTCTCCCAAGGTCACTGTTTGTAATTTAGTAAGTTGTAGGTGTCCAACTGGAGAGCCCAGAACTCTGGGTGAAGAATGAGAGCTTGAGATAACTCATTAATTGAACGTAGGTAAGAGGCTGGTGAGCTGAAAGGATTTGGTAGTCGCCCACGGAGAAGCTCCTGGATATAATTCAGATAGGGTAGAATCTACTTTCCATCCCCCTTCCATTATTTTCCCCCTCCATACTGTGAAACCTCACCGATCATTATTTTTTAGGCACTTTATGTGTCACAATAGAAAAACAGAAAAAACTCAAACTGTCTGAACACAAGAGTTTCAGTGCAACTCAAATCAAGGATTTATGGAAGGTGCCAGTTTAAATTGGTCCAGCTTTCTCTGGTGATGTCTTCACACGATTTGAGATTTTGCTTTGCTGCTTCTGGTTTTGAGAGTACACTGGCTCTTAAAAGTAGGTAGGTAAGGTAGATAAGGTCAAGGAGAAGCCCTGGAGTTTTGTATCCAAATCATAAATTGGCATCTGATAGGAAAACTTGTTCCATTTTATATTTTTCAATGGACTCTATACATTTTGGAGCTATTCTTTTCATCACTAAAACAAAGTATTGTCTCTTATTTATTCTTAGCTGCCTACATAGAACTTTTTCTCTTCTTTCTTTAGAAATGGGACTCATTTATTTTTACTGTCACAGCATATATTTTAAGTAGATTGTAACCTTATAAATTTCCTCCTATCAGATAATAAGGATTCATTTTGATAAGTTTTATTTTTCGGGGGGGGGGACTATTTTAGGTTTAGTTCACCAAATTTCTCATGCTAATTTTATTTGCCTTCTGCAAATCAGATGATAAGCCATTACCACTCTTACAATGACTTATTGGAAAGCTTGTCATTGAACTGAAGATTTCAACTCTGACTTTCGAAACACTTCAGTTTATAAGAACGACTAATGTGTATTTCTAATGTATCATAATCATGGACTTTTCTTTGTCTAGGAGTATTCTTTCTAGAAGCACAAGATCTTTCCCTAGAGTGGGTTGGGGCCAGTGAGGTCCTGGTGAAGCATTTTGAGTTCAGGCAGGTGTTTTTCTTCCCTCCGTAGGGAACACCTGGTCCTAGAATATACTTCCTTACTACACATTCTCAGTGTCTTTGTGAGAGTCTAGAAGGTAGGTTCCTGAAGGTTTCATATCCTTTAAGGAGATTCACAGAAATATAAACATTTTCACAATTCTGACATGTGCACAACAGGCTTTCGTGCCTTTAAAAGTCTACTCCCAAGTTTGTAAAAGCTTGCTCTCTGACCCCGGGTCAGAAAAGTGGGTGGTCTATCTAATTTTACTGGACTCATCTCTCTGCAGGGATGAAATACTCATCAACCTCTGTGTATTAATTTAACAGTTGTCACTCCATTGTACTTTGCTGAAATCCCTCGACTGCCTTTTAAACAGGTTTCTCTTTTTCTGTCTAAAAAAAGTCAAACAAAACTCTTTCTTTTTTAAGTAGAAAGGTAATAGGATGGTCATCCCCTGAGTCCTCCATGCCTTTTCTTTCACTTCCACATGCTTCTTCTCCTCATAACAAGATAAGTGATACTTATCTTAATACTTAAATAATATGTAAGCATTAGGCATCATATCCTAGTCATGCTAAAAATATGTCTATATCTGTTATTTCACATACACATATGAGAATATGTGCTCAGTATGTTGCTCAGTTGTTATTTCTGGAAAGCTAGGCACAGGGAAAAGAAGGAATATTTAGTAGTTCTTTCTGTTGTTGGTTTTTTCTTTTTTACTCCTCCCTTCTTCCTGAATATTTAATTGTCCTTTCAAGTGTCTGTGTATTGTGTTTTCCTTTCCATCTAATAGATTGATTGGACACATGAATGTATAGTTGTTGTTTGATGTTGTTTAAAATCTAGAAAGAGGAGGCACTTGAAATGCTGCATGCGGTAGCTATACATGGTAATTAAAGGTGAATATTTTATTTTCTATCAAGAGTACCCTTTCCAGAATTAGTCATTTGCTTTCCTTTACATTCTGCTAAAGCCTTTACAATGACAACTTTTTGAATAATGAGGACAATCTCCTACTCTCCATTATTTTTCCATACTAAATGCCGCTGAGAGGGTTTTTCTTTCTTTCTGAACTTAGCTCACCTTAGTTCTCGACCATCTAGCAATGATGCTCTTGTCATTGACAACTCAAGAGATTCTCTTTCTCTTAGATATTTACATAAGCTAACATAAATGCACATCTAATAAGTACATTATATTGGATAAAAGTGCATTATTTTGAAAAATCTGTATTTATAATGTGGTCATGGGATTCATAAGGTTTTTGAACAAAGTATTTTTATAATACTCCAGCAATAATAATTCTTAATTTTTTTCTCTTTATAACTAAATATATTAGCCCCATTAGTGTATTTTTACTTTGACCTTTAAAATATGTAACATTACTTGATATAGTAAAATAAAAATAGTATTGGAACACATTTTAATTCTTTTAGCCTATGTTTAAATTATAATTCAAACAAACACAGATATTAATATAAGTGGCTTCCCTTTTTACAAATTCTATGGATTCTTCTTATTTATTTTAATTTAGTTGAATTGAATCTAATTTGGGGGGGGGTTGGGTCACACCCGGCAGTGCTCAGGCATTACTCCTGGTTCTGTGCTCAGAAGTTGCTCCTGACAGGCTCGGGGATCATATGGAATGCCAGGATTCAAAGTGGGGTCTATTCTGTGTTGGCTGCGTGCAAGGCAAATGCCTTACCACTGTGCTATCGCTTCAGCCCCTTATTTTAATTTTTGCTTGAAAACTATTTTCTATTCAGATTTCTGAAAATTTAATAGAATGTTTTTATTCCTATCTTATGGCTGAATCAATATTTTTTTGCCAAAACTTATCTCAAGTCTTAGAAAAACAAAGATTTCTTTTTGATACTCAGCTAATGATGCTAGTGTGCATATTATTTTGTTAATTGTGGTCTCAATGGAAAATAAGTTCCATTTTTGGTGCGTAGTGATTAGGAGAAATCTTATAGCAGATTGACAAGTTATTTTAGAACTATTTATGGTAATAATTGATATATTATTTATAAGCATTTATTATAAAATATTTACATTTTTACTATTAATTTAATTGGGTAAAGCATCATTTTCTCTTCTTATACTTCAGTAAATGATAAGTAAGTGCAAAGTGCAGTGACTTAGTACCAAGTTCGGACTCAGTTACTGATCATTTTGTGCCTGTTTCCTGAAGCTGTTAATTTCTTGAGGTGCAGAGGCCCTGAGTTTTAATGCCTATCATAGCCCCATAAGAACTGGTGACTAATTTGATTGTTGGATATATGAATAAGTGGGCAGGATATAAGGATCTCCACGGTTTGATTGTGTGTGTATGTGTGTAGTGTGTGCAAAATAAAGAAAATGACAGTATTCATAGGTTACATGATTTCTTTTGACTAGATGAATACTTTGAGGTCTCTCTGGCTCCCTTTATAGTATATTTGCCACTAAAAGAAAAAATAAAGTTTTTTATATTTATTCAACTCAGAATTTAAGTAAACAACTTAGTAAAGTTTCCATGCTAAATTTTGTACTTTCTTTAAGATAAACATGCTAGGGGCCGGAGAGATGGCATGGAGGAAGGGTGTTTGCCTTTCATGCAGAAAGACGGTGGTTCGAATCCCAGCATCCATATGGTCCCCAGAGTTTGCAGGGAGTGATTTCTGAGCATAGAGCCAGGAGTAATCTCTGAGTGCTGCCGGGTGTGACCCAAAAACTAAACCAAACCAAACCAAAACAAAACAAAATTAAAAAAAAAACATGCTAACTAGCAATAAAAATAAAATTAAAAGTATGCCTTTTATTCTATTTATCTACTTTTAGCATTTGTCTTTATTTCATTTCTATATTTTTTATTTGTATCTTTTTCTTTTATGTTCCTCTTTACTTGCTCCTTCTTAAGTGAATTTGTTTGTTTTGTTTTGGGGTTGCACCCGGTGACACTCAGGGGTTACTCCTGGCTATGCGCTCGGAAATTCTCCTGGCTAAGGGGACCATATGGGATGGCAGAGATCGAACTGAGGTCTCTCCTAGGTCAGCCGAGTGTAAGGCAAATACCCTACCAGTGTGCTATCACTCTGGCCCCTTAAGTGAAATACTTTTAAGTAAATCTTTTACAAGCTGATTATTTTTTTTTGCCATTCTCATTTGGGGGGAGTTTAATAGTATAGTATAGCTGATAATGTGACTGCAGGTTTTATTGTTAACCAGAGTTTAAATTATGAAAGTTAAAATGTCCTTTAAAAAATAAAACTATTGTATTTTCCCATCTAAAATTACTCTCAAAATGACACTATCCAAAATCCACGAAAGGTTATGAGAGACCAAATATAACAAGTTGGTAAAGCAGATGGACTACTTTCGTTGGGAAAGCTCTGTGCAAATTTAGATCTCTGGTTTTTTAGCAAATCACAGAATTAAAAATATTTTTTTTAAAACTAATGCTAGATATTAGGAAGTAAAATAGATATTAGGGCATACAATTTGAATTAAAACTAGCATCGAAGCTCAACTCCTTAACTACCTACATATCACAGTCTCTGATTTATCATATGAATCATGTCAGTTTTTATTGTTCATATCTTTTCAGGCATCTGGCAAGCCGAGATTGTGATTTGTTTTCACATATGTTGTGATAGAGAAGACTCAGGATGTGTAGTGGTTTAGCATCAGGCTCTATGCGCTTTAATTCTCACTTCCAGTGGTAAAACATTCTGTCATATTTTAAAAGTATTAAAATTCTTATTCTAATGTATGTTAAGTGGCTCTCTATTTCTGTGCTTTTTTTTATCCCATTATGCTCTCTAACACCCACCTTCACAATTTTCAACAATAAAATTTTACAATATGACCATTAATATTTCAGCATGGGCTAGATATCTATTTAATGATATAGTTATACAATTCTTTATAGAAGGAATATGGCTTCACTTATAATTAAAGTACATATTTAAGTAGTTATTTAACTTAAATATATTAATAGATATAATTAACTTAGAGAAATGCACAATCAGGTTTACTGTAATATGGTCAGTCTTAAACTTTTCTCCGTTTATTCATTTGTCTTACAAAATTAAGACTTGGTGCTAAAAATATCCTTTATGCTTATATAGCTTTCACTCTATCTTGGCTCTTATATTATATTTCAGTATTCTTTTTTTCTATCATAAATGTAGACAGGAAATACTATTAAAAATTAAATACATGGAAAACAGAAGCCAGAATACAATGGATCTCTGCAACATTTGGAGATTTGATAGATGAAATAGTAAGAGTGGCTATGAAAATCTTCTGTGAAAACCACTTTAACTAACATAAGTTGACTATAATTTATAGATCATAAACATCTTGCTCCCAGTTTTCTTTCTATCAAATTGCCTTTTCTTTCCTATTCTTTAATACCCTCCTTTCTTAGTAGCCTTTCTGCCTCTTCCTGTTCTCCACTCTCCTCTCATTGTAACTAATGACTAGGACTTAATTCACATTTTCCCACCCACACTTTGCTGACATCATAAATTATTCGGATACAAATGGGCAATATTCATTAGCTGTGCACTTTACTGAAAGAGCCTTCCACAGGAGTGCTGCACTCTCCCATTTTTATTAAAAGTTAAAATGCTTTTGCTGTCATGAAGGTTGGGGGAGTGGGCCATGATAGAGGACAGGCCACAGTGCTAATAAATAAAAATCACTATTGCCATTGGATGAGTGACCCTGGGAAAAGAGCACTCCACAGCTATTTGTTGTTCCCTTTCATTTGTCAACTGCACTGGCCTAATGGCTTGAGCCACTGTTGAGAATCCAATAGAAAACTTGGATTGTTAGAGAACTGTCAAAGAAAAGTCAGGGAGGATTACTTGAATATTTTTTGCATGTCTGTGCTGTCCTGGACAGTGCATACATTACTTAATTGAAGTGACCAATATCTTTGTCCTTCATCCTGCAACACCTCTTTGTGAAATATTTTATAACTATGAACCAAATTAGAATAAAATTAATAGGAATATCAGATAGCCAATGAAACAAAGGGTTGTATTTGTGGGTCATTGTCATCATACAAATGAGGGTTTTTTTTTTCTTTTTTTGGTATCTAAATAGTTTCAGTAACAAAGTGAATCATATGTACATATATTTTATTTGATTTTTAAAGTAATTTTTGGGGTTGTGGTATCCAAAGCTGTATTTTTAAATAGGAGTCAACACTTTTATGTGTCACTATGTGTGAAGGACTCTGTTAAGTGCTTTACATAAATTATTTCATTTAATTTTTTTAACAACTGTGTAAGAAAAATGCAGTTATTATTCCTTTCTTACAGAGGAGTAAATCGAAGCAAAAAGAGTTTAAAGTATTTGTCAAAGGTCACAAAACCAGTAAGTGCTTGAGTCAGTTTGTATGAATTCAATTATTGTTTTATTGTTTCAATATTTAGTCTCAAAATATGAGAAATAATTGTACCTGAGCAATAATCTTTAAAATTTCTTTTAGGAATGCTGCCTCAAGTCACTTACTTTTTTCTCAACTCTGGAACCTAATATTTGAAATAAGTACAAAACAAATAGCTAAAACCTATACAAGAAATTACACTTCTTTTCCATAAAATTATAACAGTTTTGTAAGCCTATTTAAAATTTTCCTTATTGAGGTAATGTTGTCTTATAACACTTTATAGGATTGGGGGGGTTGTACTTTTTCATACTGTTTTAAAAAATATGTCACCATACCACATCACATCACCACCAAATTACCAGTGTCCCTTGACTACACCCCAATGGATCTGAACCCTGAAGCCCCAGTTAGCCCCAGTTTAGCCTTAGTTCTTAGACTCCAACCATTGGTTTCATTTGTATTTATCTGTTCCTCCGCTTTGTCTGTAACCCACATATAAGTGATATCACTCAGTAATCTTTTTCCTTCTTTAATAAGACTGTATAATGAATTTTTCAAGGTATTAGGCATACAAATGTTCCCATACTATGTGCACCTGCAAAGTGTCTGTATCTCTTTACCATATTCTTTTTTTTTTTTTTTTTTTTTTTTGGTTTTTCGGGTCACACCCGTTAGATGCTCAGGGGCTACTCCTGGCTACGCGCTCAGAAATTTCCCCTGGCTTGGGGGGACCATATGGGACGCCGGGGGATCGAACCATGGTCCTTTCCTTGGCTAGCGCTTGCAAGGCAGACACCTTACCTCGCCGGCCCCTCTTTACCATATTCTGTGGATCTCTTTTAGCCCCATCCCAATCCCCAAGATTGTTGTACAAAAGTTGTACACAGAAATTACTCTGGTATATGGGGTGCCAGGATTCCAGGCCAGTCTTGTGCAAAGCAAATGCCCAACTTCAGTACTATCTCTTCAAATTTATTACCTCTATTTTTAATCAAGTTGTGTGTGTGTGTGTGTGTGTGTGTGTGTATGTGTGTGTGTGTGTGTGTGTGTGTGTGTGTGTGTGTGAAGAAATTTGGTATTATCTTCAGAGAATTAGTACAGCAAAGTAGGGTGCTTGCATTGTGCATTAACCTCTGGTTCACTCCCTGTACCACATATGGTCTCCTAAAAATATTTTAGGAGTGATTTCTGAGTGCAGAGTCAAAAATAAGCTTTAAGCAATACTGGGTGTATTCCACATACCTAATAATAATAATTAATAATAATAATAAATATATGTTTTATGCTATGGGTACTAAACCTAAACTTTTGACCTGTAGCAATATATATATATTGATTATGAAGGAAATATAAAATTATATATAGGAGCTGGAGCAATAAATCAGCAAATAGGGTGTTTGCCTTGCATGTGGCTGACCTGGATTCAAACTCTGGCATCCCATATGGTTCCCTGAGCCTGACAGAAATTATTTCAGAACCCAGAGCCAGGAGTAACCTCTGAGTGCTACTACTACACCTCTCCAAACCGAAAAATATTGGACGTAATTAAAAGGTGTGCTAATATAATGAGAATTCTTTAGTTTGTGACTAATGAATTAATGTTATATTGCATATACCAAAAATTGTATGGGAAAATTTTTATTTTATTTTGTTTTGGATACATATACAGTGGTTTTCAGAGCTTAATCCTGGCTCTGCACTCAGGAATCACTCCAGACAGGCACAAGATACCATAAGAGGTGCCAAGAATTGAACCTGAGTCAGCTGCAACAAGGCAAACACTCTGCCTGCTATAACATCGTCCAACCCAGGTGGGAAAAAAAATTCTCATTTAAGGGAGATAACTCCAAAGGCTGGAATACGTGTGTCGCCTGCACATTTAGCACTGAGCTCCATTTCTAGCACCAAGCACTACCGATTAACCCTGGGGACTCACAGTGCTATTGGGTCCAATGACTAAACTCTAAGCCCCATCCATGTCATCATAAGATAAGTAGTGCTGAGTGTAGTCCAAGGGCCACTGCTAGAAAGGCTACCTCTTCAGTTTCAGAAAAGAAACTCAATAGGACAAAGACAGTTATTTTTGATAAAATGATTTATTAACTTTTAAGTGGAAGCAGTTACTTTTAGCAATAGAAAAAAATGAAGTATTTCCCAGGCTTAACTCATCAGGATAATTGCATGCAAAAAACATGGCTTAGCAACATCTTAATATGTTTTAATATATTTTGAATTTCAGATGTATTTTATTATGTGTTGTGGTTTTTTTTTTTTTTTTACATTTTCTCGAAGATCTTGATATTCCAGTGACAGTCTAGAGTGCTCTTTCATTAAGGAACCCTTTTAAGGACCTTCTGACTTTCAGTGCACAAATAACTCTCCAGATAGGTAGAATGTTTTGCATTACTCCCATTATGTTCTTTAATATTTGCCCCCAAATGTGTTGTCTTGATGTGAAGATATCATCAAGGTAAATTATGGAGACATGATTTTTAGATTTAGCCAATCTTCACTGTCAAACAATTCTTTTTATCAGTAATTGACTAATTAAACAGAGGATATTTCATTGCACTTAGGTTTCTGGAGAAAAATATGTTTGGCCAATACATTAACTTGCATTCATTCTAGAATTTCATAAGGGCTGTCTATCAGGTTTTCTCTTCCAAGGGCAGAAACTAGAGTTAACAGTCCCTAATGCAAACAGGTAAAACGTGTATCTATGTTTTTTTTTTTTAATCCAAAGTAGCTATAGTGAAGAAAATGGACTAAGATCCAATTTTTAAAAGTCTGACTTTTTATTCAAATAACTGGTTTTGTGTGTTATTGGAAAGATCCCTAATCTAAGGGCTAGGCTTCAGGTCCTGCCCCTATCAGGAGTTTGTAATCTTATTATCTTATTATTTTATCTGAATTTACAGTTTTTCGTTCATCAAGTGAGGAATCGGTTTAGACCAGTTACTACTCAGTTGTACCAAGTGAATCACTAATTTCCTTGGCCAATTATTAAAATATTATATGGTTCATAATTCACTTAAGGTTTGACTTAAGTTTGTTAGCATATCCAAAAATCTAAATCTTGTAGAAAAGAAATGTAAATTTGTGTAATTAAAGTTACATAACAATAGAGTATGTTTGTTTTAGTTTTAAGCAGCCAAGTAATTTATGTCCAACATTTAAAAAAATTATGTCTCTAAAATACTTATCTAAATCACATCTAAAGATCCTCTTAGGTTTAGATTTTTGATTGTGTGTCATGAATAATGCATATATGCTTTTGCTTCTAGACTTTGCAGGAGGTATTGGTATATTTTGAAGTTTTACCACATTGTTATTTCTTCTAAAAGACAAGTCCCATTCCTAAATGTGCAACCTCTCACATGTCAGAAATAACACAGCTTAGTTTAAGCTACAAAATTAAAAGATAAACAGTGGTAGATTTGGTGTGACCTAACCGCCGGGACTTTGTTTAAAAAGTCAAATATCATCCACACATCTATTTTGCTTGCTCAGTTTTTCAATGAGCTCTGCCACGGTAGCTCAAGGGAGCTTAAGGGAGAAAGAACTACATAAACACAAAAGCAAAAACCTGAGCTTGTGTGTAAAGCTACTGCACTGGAGCGAATGTGGTTTCATTCTTGGCACTGGCAGCTTGTTGGAGAATTACAATATGTTGGCATGAGTCTCTAGGTCTCATTGTTCCACATGAGGGAGTCAGTCTTAAGAGTGTTTGGCACTGAAGCTAAAAAAAGAGTGAGAGTTAGAGAGAATGAACAGGCCCTAAAGAGACTGGATGCTGTTGTAACAATGGCTGGCACAGTTGGGGGGGCCCATTCACTAGTGGAGATCGCCATAGGGCATTGATGTGAAGAAGCATATGTCAGCAAAAGAGGCAAGGGTGAGAAAGGAAATGCTAGCAAACATATCAGGACTTCTGATGTAGAAAGAGGTCGAAGTAATCCAGCTAGAGTCACCTTAATTTTTATAAGGTGAATTTTGAAGTTATTTTTTATATTCTCTCTAATTTTTTAGAGTTTATTTCTTCTCATTGATTTTTCTTACGATTTAAAATATATACATCTCTACCTTTCCCCTTAAGAGAAATATCCTAAAGTTCAGAGTCTTTGATTTTGACTATTCTTTCTGGAGAAGTGATGTTGAGCAAGTCATCTGACTTAGTCTTTTCCCATGTATAAAATGAATTTAATAATATCCACCATTGACAAAATGGTTGTATCTGATATAGCATTCCATAAGCTGAGATCCTCTACTATAGTAATGTTTCCAGTAAGCTCTTGTATTATTGGTTATTTTAAATTAGACAGGAGTAGGAAGCCAGGGAAATACCAGAATCTGCCATGTTCGTATCCTGCTGGGCATCGAACCTTGTATGTGAAGCATGAACTCCAGCTCTTTTGTGTTGTTTTGTTTGAAGGATATAATGGCAGTAGTGCTCAGGGATTACTCCTGGCTCTGTACTGAGAGGTCAGTTTTATTAGGATTTCAGAGTGAGGATTTTACCTGGGTCAGTTGCAAGTGTCCTACCTGCTGTACTGTCTCTCTGGACCCATCAATCCATCTCCCATATTTATTGTATTAAAGAGAGAGCAAGTTCTTATTTTGAAGATACTCATGAGATTCCTTTAGTGATTGGAAGAGTAATTCTCAAAAGAATCTTTTCAAATATTTAAACTAAAACAGCGATACATCTTAGCTTGAAGAGTAAGTATCCAGAGTGTGAGCATTTAGAATGACTACATGCAAACATATAACCCTGCTCACAGGGTAAAATGTAATTCTGTATGTTTATTTGGATAAAAAAATTGCCATTTTAGAAAATGGAATATTTAATAGATAACGACTGTCTCTTTTAGTCCATAAGAACTAAAGCAGCACTTAACATAATTGTGTCAAATTTCACTTTACTTGTATTCGCACATTAGTGAGCAGGTGTATTATAAATATTGGGATTTTGCCATTTAGTCTTTTACATTTCCAATCAGGACTTCTCTGTGGGATTTAAAAAAAATAGTCATTGGTAGGTGTCCATCATTATACATCTTACTGTGAGATCATTTCTTCCTATTTTTTGTGCCCACTATCAAGGGAAGTAAGTGGAATCTTTAGCAGTTGGTATAGTGACAATTGTGGATGTACTTAATGCTTTTATTTTGTCTTTGGATTTCTTTCTGGAGGGGCCACACCTGCTGGTGCTTGAGTGTTACTCCTGATTCTGCACTCAGGAATCACTTCTGGAGTTGTTTAGGAGACCATATGGGATGTCAGTGATCAAATTTGGGTCAGCCATGGACAAGGCAAACAGCCTACCCACTGCACTATAGCTCTGGTCAAAAAGATCTTCATTTTATAAAAATTGAGATGAAAAGTTGCAGTAGGTGACATGCTTTTGGCTTCTAGAACTACAGAACTAGTGTCAAAGGTTAGGTGAGAACATAGCTTGTTTGATTTATTACTTGAAAGACCTTCCATTATATGAATATATTCTAATTTCATTACCTCAACTGTATGTTCATAGGTTTTCATTAAATCATGCAGAATTTTAAAGCACAGAGTATATAGTGGTTTTTCATCTTGAAGCAAATGAGAAACATGAGAAACATTGACTTAAAAATTACATGCTGTTCAGAGGTATATGGCAATTTGGGAAATTTAGTGTAGTCTAACAAGGTTTTATCTTATACATCCAGGGGAATTAATAGCAATCATGTTTTCATCTCTGTCCAGTATTGTTTTAAAAATGAGATAATGTATGCATTGTCTAGCAAGCAAAATATAAAATAAAGAAAAACACACTTAGGTTTAATTTAGTTCCGTATCGGGCAAGTCGTGATATTTTCCTGAGCATTTATTTCTTAAATGGTAAAACAGATGTTTCAATATTCAATTTAGATGACTATTGTGATAAGTTTTAGAAGGCACATAGCTCTCAAAAGAGTAGCTAGCATCACCATTCCATAGTCCAAAACATAATTAGGAAACTGTAGTGGAAAACAAAACAAAAAGTTTGAGACTCAACTCTGTTTATTACATTTTGTGAAACCTCAGACTTTTTCCTTTCCTTATTTATTTTCAACCTGTAGGTAGATATTGTAAGTCTTCAGATATTGGCTCTTAATCAATGAGAGAACCCAGGTAAAATGTCTCTAGCCTAGTTTCTATGTCTGCTTATGAAATCTGAACTTAAAAGTGCATGCCTCATCTGAACAGCAAGCAGCAATTTCTGTATTCATCCACAGACACTACCAGCCAGAGTTAGGTTGCTGATTTTCAGTTTCCAAATAAACTAATCTTAAAGAAGCGAATTCATTTTATTCTGTAGTCTATATTTAAAAGTCAGGCTCTCAAAAAAATGGGCATGTGAACCTTATATCTTTATGCAACTTAATAAAGAGGGCTGGAATGTTCTGCAGGTTCCAGAAATCTGGCTGCTGTTTCTTTAATTCTGCAACTTAGACAGAAGTCTTCTGTTTCTTTATGAGCACACTACAGTGAATATTTTGTCTAGCTGCAGGGGAAAAGCTTTGTCATGGACTTTGCAGACAATAACCTTAAAAGTAAAATGGTCTGCTTTTGGTGCCGGGAGGTTCAGAGCTATTGTTAGTGCACAATGGATTTCTATTGCTGCATTCCTGCTTTGCAAAGGTTTGTTAGCTTTTCATGACTGACAGTACTCTATAGCAAATACCATATTGGCTGTGCCCTGTTTACATGCTACTCAAGAATTTTTGTAGAGTACTGGAAAAAAGAAACACTGGTGTATGTTTGACCTACTCTGCTTAAAAATGATTTCACTTTTAAAGTAAGTTTAGTAGGAATGTGGAAACATTACAAATGTTGACAAAAGTATTTTCAAGTTACTTTTAAAGCCTCATTGGAGAGAGATACCTATGCCTCAGAAGATATTTAATTAGTTAGCTATTTAATCACTTATTTATTGGCTTTATTATTCAGAGAGTTGTTGTTACTATTTTGCCGAAATATGTCATAGAAATTGGGAAACTTTAAGAAAAAAATAAAATAAATTCTCCAGAATCTCTTTTTAACTTTTATGTGAAAAATGAAGACATAAATTTGGTTACAAAGAAAAAATATAATTCACTCATCATCCCTCAGTCATTATGCATGCCATTTACAGCATGTATGTGTGTATATATTATATTTTATATGTATATGTATATATATATTTGCACTAGACATCCACCCAGTCAATGTAAATTTGGCAGTTTCACAATTTATTTTTTTACAAGTTTTAAAATCTCAAGAAGGACCTCTCATAGTCACAGAACTTACCATGGAAAATCTCCCCTCTGTTTTTTGAACACCTCATACAGACATTGTGAATTTTATAGCTTACGACTGTCTATATAAAGAAAGCTAGATAACATTAGCCTAAGATGACGAAGACGCCTTAAAATGCATTTGACTGTTGGGAAAATTAACCAGTTTCTAATAATCTTACCATCTCTAGGCCAGAGGGTCCCTTTGATAAGTTAACATGTATTCCCTTTATGCTCCTGGTAGGGGGTAAGCAAATGTCTGAAAAACACAAATACACATAAACACCAGTGTGGAGAATAGCAGGCAAGTCTTCGATCTAGATAATAAGTGTAGCTATTGTTATTTAGATGGGGCATACTGGGACACTTATCTTTTAGTACACTCTATTTTCTAACTGAATGCAGTGCTAATCGTGGGCCTGAAAGCCATTGTAATTGTGTACCCATCTAAATGCTGACAAGAATATACAATTACATCGTTTGGAACTGAGTTTAATGTTTGGGAGTTTTATTAGCATTTATATTTACTTATATGTTAAAATCCATTACAAAAAAGGGATCAAAAACCATGTGAGACCTAGAAACAAATATCAGAGTGAAATAGAACCTTCCTCTGTAGAATATGTGTGCCCTACCCCAATGTAGGACACTTTAAAAGGGTGTGATACAAATCTGAAATAAGCAAATAATAGGTCTTCATTGTAGGCATTGCTCACGTCTCTAGATTTTGTGATTCTTTTTTAAACCTTCTTTTTATACCAACTTATTTTTTTTAAACATTCATGGTAACTGGCAAATCTTTCCACAGTGTGCTTACCACCTCATGATGTTAAACACATATTATAAAGTGGATGTAATTGTAAACACACAGAGGGATATAATTACATGTAGCAGATTTAAGAGCTAATTCTTTGCCTGGTTTTTAAACTCAGAATTTTATCAACATAATTATTTTTTGACTCCAGCCTACTGCCCTGAAATTGACAAGTATCCATTATAGCAGGAATTTGTTCACCAAATTGAAAAACAATGAACTGTAGGTTTATATGCGCCCATTGTCATAAAGAATCAGGGCGGCTTTGTTCTGCAAGAGGAAAAAGCTAATGATTTTGAAACAGCAGGTGACAAAACACAGTCTTTTTTTTTTTTCTCCCCTGTTATCAGTTTGTTGATGAAGTCATTATGAACTGAAGCCGGGTTAGAGATGGCCTTATTTTTTAGCAGATAGACTTTTAATGAGCTCCATTGTAAAGGTAGTCATGTTGATTTGCTTACATTTCTTTTTTTTTCTCTTTACTTAGAAACCCCCAGTATTGAAAAGCTACTATCAAAGGACTGGAAAGACAAGCTTCTTGCAATGGGATCAGGGAACTTTGGTGAAATAAAAGGTAAACTACTTGTAGTGTTTCAGTAAAATGTGTATAAAAGTGAAGTTAATATTTAGGAATATTAATGGTGATAAAGCACATCTGTCCTTCCATACCCCCCTTATCTTTTTATAGTTTCTCTGTCTTTAAGCAATAAGAGGGGGGTATAACATGGTTCTGATTTTTCTTGGTCTGTGTCTTATATGATAAATTGAATGTTCCTTGAACAGCATATTTATAACAACTTTTGGTTTCCATCATTTAAAAAATTAACTTAAATTTTTCAGTAAAAATGGATCACAGTAGTCTTAAAAGCTGCATTTTAGTAAATGGTTTTCTGTACTTCACACAGTGAACAGTAGAAAAGTGCAAAATCTACAGTTTAAAGTAGAAATGATGAATGAGGAAGACTAAGTAAAAGTTTGTTACTAAGGATCATTTTTTGGTGTTGTTGTTTTGAGTCTACATTACTAAGAAAAATTCCATCTTGATTTTATGACACTGGCTAAATTTTAATTTAAAATTCATTAGTAACAAGATAAACTTCTCAAAATTAGAATAAATTATCTTCTCAATTGTTTTTAAAGTGTTCCCCCCCCCCACATCATACTAGCTTGCTATTTGTTGTTAATGGGGCACTTTTCCTGATGAGTTCTAAAAGATTAGCTCTAAAAAAAGTTACTCATCAATATTAAAATAGTTACATATTACATCTATATATTGATAGTGACTGGATGAATATTTAAGAAATCACCAGATTTATATTAATATACATGTAGACATATGTGTATAAATAACTGGGTTTTTGCATATGTGTGTGCATGTATTCCCCAATGAGAGAGAAAATGAATCACTTAAGGATCTATTGCATTGAAGCATCTTGGAAAAAAAACAAAACATAGATCAGTTCTCTGAAATATTTGTGGTATATGACATTAGCATCCTTGTATTTGGAAACTTCCTTATTATGTTTGATTTTTTTTTATTCCCTAATTTTTTGAGTTTATATTTAATGCAGGCTATGATTAAGTGTGGATAGTTCAGTAAACAAAGTGGTGGGGGTAACAAACTAATCAATATCTATAATATTCTAACAGAGAGTAAGTAATAGGTTTAAAGGACTGGAAAAGTTTAAAGGGAATGGAGAAGTTTCTTTCCTTTCCTTTTTTTTTTTTTTTTTTTTGAGACAACTGATCCTTCCCATGATTTGCTGGGTTTTAGCCTCAGCCCCTGAGATCCAGGATGCTTTCCCTAAGGGCCTTCTTTCCCCTCTCAGCTGGGTGATAACAGAGTGGAACAGAGAAGACTGCCTGTTCCCGCCTGTGATCTCATTCTATTGAGGAATACCCATTTTCCCTCCCTCATTTCCCTCACAAGTCCGACTTAAAAGCCGCAGAAGCAGCGATGATAAGCACAGAAGAGACAGGCTCCAACGTCCTTTCAGGCTTGCCTGTGGGGTTAGTTCATGAAACTCTGTGTGGTCACAAAAGAAGTTTCTGTCTGTAATTTGGAGTTTTTTAAAGCTTCACATTCAGTGCAGAAGTTTCATTATTGTCCTCTGGTTCTGTTCAAAAGCTATTTTTGAGTGCATTTTAAAGGCAACTTGTAGAACTTGCTTCTGCTGGGGTATGGTTGTTAGGTTCTCAGATCAGGACTAGCCCTGTATTCCTTTATTTTTTTCCCAGACTGAGAGCTTTTTGGGTTTTGAATCTAAACTTTGAACCTCTTTGATGACCGGGTGGTTTATTAAGGATAATTTAATACCAGGTATGTGAATAGAATGTTTTCACATGTTAGAGTGTTTACGGCTTTGCCCTTATTTTCCCCAGTCTTCTGAATGGAAACTTTTCCATTCACGCAGATCAGTTTTCCTTTCACTTTTTATTTGTTCAGGAAACGTGTAAATGATTGAATGAGGGTATATCTGTGTGTTTGCATCAGATATCTCACACTGACATCTAAATGAGGCCTGATTTAAGTGTCTAAGTTCAGGCTTGACAAAGATGCTAAGAGTTACTGGCTTTAGGACATTTGAATAACTATTAAAGTGGTTGTTGGGAAAAAGTTTGAAAAACTCTTTTTGAATAGTTATATTGAAAAAGTAATAGTAATAAACCAAAACTAGAACTAAGCATCATGTGTTTGGGATCATTTAGATCCCCCAAAGAGTTGTCAACCTACATAAAAACCAGTCTCATTTTTCTGGGAAAACAGTGCTGAGATAGGAAAGGCTATCATAAAAATATTTTTCAGGTTAGATTATTTTTCTCATAAAAATGTATGCCACTTTATTTATGACTGAGCATTTTGAAAGTACAGAGTAATTAGCTTATAGCTTAAAGTCATTTTAGAAAAAGTTGTTCTACAGGGCCCGGAATTGTGGTGCAAGCGGTAAGGTATTTGACTTGCCTGCGCTAACCTAGGACAGACCACGGTTTGATCCCAGGCCTCCCATATGGTCTCCCAAGCCAGGAGCGATTTCTGAGCACATAGCCAGAAGTAACCCCTGAGCATTGCCGGGTGTGCCTCCCACCCCCTCGTACTCCCCCAGAAAAAAAGAAATAAAGGAAAAGTCCTTATACAAAGCTCACAGAAAAGCATACCAGATCCAGCTCTTTAGACCAAAGCAGTTTGGTCTAAATGAAAGCCTTGACCACACAGTTTATATTTTGATGTGTTACCTGAAGGAATTGTTACTTTATTTCTATTTTGTCCTTTCTGAGATGACAATTTATTCCTTATCTATACCAGAAGCACTGAAGATAGCAGAAGCACTGGTTAAAGATAATGTGAATGATGAATATTCACAGAGAGAGCAAACTTGTTAAGGAGTTGTGGGGACATGAGGTGTCTTGGCCCACTATCTGCTCCCAAGATGCCTTAGTTCTCCATGTCATTCCTTCACATAGAAGCCAGTGTCTGCACTTCGCTTGGGAATCCAGTCATTTTGACTCACTTGAACATAACAATTGTGTTTCAACAGTAAATGCAAAATGTATAGTATACAGACTTTATATATATGTGTAGAATTGTAACATCTGTAGGCAAAGTTCTCACAAAATTTTCTCTTGGGGAAGAAATAAAAGAAGTAGGGCATTAATTGAAAGGTTTTCAGACAGGGCCACTCAGAAATATCATTCTCTACCTGCTGTCTTTGAAGAATTCTTTAGACTCAGAGTCTGGTTGCTTTCCAGTTGGTATCTTCCTGGTTCCTCCTCTCCTTGCTCAGAATATATTCATTTAGGTCTGGAAAGTGTTGAGTTTGTTATGAAGAAAATACCAGCTGCATTCAGTAAAGTAAAAATTGATTCCTTGTGAAAGCTATAATTTTTTTCTAGAAGAGGGACATTAAGGTAAACTCCCCACAGCACTAGAATGCCCATAATGGATGAGAGGAAGTAATGTATTTAGCAGTAGTATCACCTCTTGAATTACTACTCAAGATTAGAGTAGCTTAAAGTGGCACAAAATTTTGAGATGAAAGAGAGATAAAAATTCAGTATGTGGCTTGAAGAGAAAGGATTCTGTTTATATAATATCTGCAACTTTGAAAGCAAGCTTAGAATAGGAATCATTTCAACGCCATTCTCCTTGCAGTTGTTGTGTTCAGTTTTAGAGCATGTAAATTAATCTCAATATTTAGGTAGGTAAAGATGTGCAGCATGCTGAAAATTGTTTATAATCTATTATTTTAAAATTGAATCAAGTTACACAGTTTATTAATTGTAACTTTGTGACTATTCTATTTGTATATAACGCAAAGTATGTCTGCACATTTTTAGGTTGGAAATGTTGATTGTTTTCTGAGGGAACTGGTGGATCTGGAATTTGTTCAATATAAATTTGTCAGCCATAAGGAAGATACATAACATTTAGTTATTTATTTCCAAATAAAGTCAATGTTTAATGTTTTTAATATACAAAGTTTGTTGCATATATAGTTCCTCCATAGATGCTTATAAGTTATTTTCCACCTTTCAAAAAAACTGCTTCATAGAAACTGAGAAAGACTATTAGTATACAGCTTAAAAAGTTTTAAAACAAGTCTGGTAATAGTTATAGTAACAGAAATTAACTGTACATTTTTAATGCAATAAATGATTTGCTCTGTCTGGGATACCAAGTTCTTAAGCCAGTGACTAAACACTAAAGTGATGAGAACAGATTGGTCAGTTACAAGAGCTTATTAATTTTGATAGTGATTATTCAGTTCACCAATAAAGGATGCATTTTATGTATCAGTTTAAGCATTAAATAATGTCTTAAATATGGATTATTTTAATTTAAAAATATATGTACTAAACACTTTTTCATTTAAAAATATGCCAGTTAATTTAACAAGTATTCATTATTGTGAGGGAGGAGATTTTTAAGATTCAAAATAAAACATTTAAATTGTATGTTATGAAAGCCAAAGCTTGCCTCATCACAATCATTGTTGTGTGGCATCAACCTGAAATGTTTTCCTGTTTTAAATTTAGATTTTTCTAATTAGTGAAGCATAGTGTAGGCAAAATGATCTCATACATTTATATCCTAATAGTTCTAAGGTCTTGCAGGGATCAGGTCACCTTTTTTGGTTTATTTCATTATCTGTTTATTTAAAAATGGTTGCAGGGGCTAGAGTGGTGGTGCAGGCAGTAAGGCATCTGCTTTGCCCAAGATAGCCAAGGACGAACTGCAGTTCGATCCCCCAGCATCCAATCTATTTCCCACGCCAGGTGTGATTTCTGAGTGCATAGCCAAGAGTACCCCTGAGTGTCAGTGGGTGTGGCCCAAAACCCCCCCAAAAATAGATGCAAAATAGTATTTATTACATGCTGTTTTGTGTGTGCGCAATCTGTAAACAGGTTCCTTACAAGATTATTGAGGCAAATCAATTCTCCTATATTACAAAGAAACAATTGCAGTTTGGGGAGAAATTGCCTAACATCATATTTTTGAGTATGACTTAAGCTAGAAAAAAAAGATATTAATTTAATTTTGTCTCTCTGGATAGCTCTCACTTTTTGCATGATACTTCATAGTTTATCTTTAGTAAGTGTAGAAATAATGATCTCTAAAAGGCAACAGCCAATGAGATATCAATGACTATATTATCATAAAATAAATGTTAATATTTACTACATATTTTAATTGAGCCAACTTCTGAAAGTATTTATATTGTAATAAAGGGTATTTTTAATATAATTTGTATTTTGATCATAGTGGCTTACATATTGTTGACAATAATATTTTAGGTACATATTAACATAAAATCAGGGGATTCCCATCATCGAATTGTCCTCCCTCCACCTCCGTTCCCGTCCTACCTCCCATATCCTCCTCCCTCACCCCGGGGCTGCTAGAATACGTGGTCCCCTCTGTGCTTAGCTTACTACTTAGTGGTCTTACACCTGTTTGGTCTTGGTACCTCCCTTATTTCTCCCTTTAACTGGGAGGTGGGACTAGATAGTTCAAGTTATGTGGTTTTGTTTGAAGAAGAGAAAAGTAATAAACTGGGGTTAAAAATCAAATACACCAAAGATGGGCAGAGTCCTTTTAGAGGCTTTCATTATTGGTTTGAGAGATGAAGGGGGGAAAAGAAGGTGAAACACCCCAACAGTACAAAAAGAAGTGTCAAATAAAATATCCAGTGAGCACTCCAACAATAAAGATAAGCACTACATAAAAGCCATGGTCTTGAGATAAAAAACATGGCAGAGCACATAAAGAAAGAAAAGAAAAGAAGAAAAAAAATACATAAATGGAGACAACAACTTCAATAACCATACCAAAACAAAGAAATCAACAAAAACTAGACAGATAAATAAAAAAAAATTGTTTTGTGTTTTTTGCCTTTTTTTTCCCTCCTGCACAGGCACAGTAAATATTGGGGTCATTTGAAAAGGAAATCCCTTGGCCTAAGAGATACAGGGTTTCTCCACCCTTGGAGTATATTGTCATGGGATTAAGTATAGACTCTGTTCAGGTTCATTTACTCTCCCCTTGGTGATTTCGTGATGTTTGGAAGACTTCTGCTCTGTCCTGGGTGATAAAATCAGACCTTTGTATCTAGAGATCTTGGTATCTGCACAGGTCAAGGAGTGGAACTTATGATGAAGTCTTTCTTTGTGGTTCTAGAATTTCTGTTCCCTCAATGTCATTTTAATCCTTGTTCTATGGTTGGTGGTCTTGGTCTTTGCGCTGATCCTAGGATGGAGTCTAGAATAGCATCTTTCGTTATGTTTCCAGAAGACCCATTCTGTTGCAATTGTCTCAGACAGACCTTTGGAATGAGAGATCATGGTTGTTGTATAGGTCGTAGCTCAAACCCTAGACTAGGGCTTTTTTTATTGGTCCCAGGATACATACAGTCCGGTCATGGTTCTATCAGCCAGTCATTTGTAAAACGCGATCTTGGCTTTTGGACAGACCAAAGGGTGACAAGTCTTCTGATTTTGTCTTATCGTTAGCTGGTAAGGTAGGGGTCAAGTTGTTCCCATTTTCTTCGTTGTCAGGATATCATATTAGAGCTGGCACTTGTTGGTGTCCCAGCATTATTAAGGATGTCCCAGATGGGATTCGTTTCCTGTAGCTGTTGTGAAGAACTGTGTCATTTTTATGTCTGGGATCCAGGGTTCAAGGCTGGATGGAGGGTGTCTATCACTTGGGGTCTAAGTTGGGTCCACGTAACATATTTCAAGGTGGGAGATGTCCCTGTATTGTAAAAAAGTATGAGTTCTTATCCCTAGTAGATAAGAGCTCATTTTTATATGTAAGATTTCCCCTTTTTTTTAGTGTGTCTTTGCAAGGAGAAATGGTGCTACATTATATTGCCGGTGCATTTGGGGGTGGAAAGAGAAGAAAACAGAAACAGGTCACACTCCCAAAAAAGATAAAAATAGAAATAAAAATATATGTGCTCACATATATATAAAAGAACAAAGATTTAAAAAAAATGAAATAACAAAGTAATTAAAGGAACAAAGTGATGCAAGAGACTACCTTACATTTGGGGGAAAAGCAGGTAAAAAGGCAGTGTAATACAGGTCTTATACTTATGATGGAAGTATAGGTTTCCCCATTTTCTTTTGAGATTTTCTTGTGGTGTGTGTGTTCCCGGGCGCCTTTTCATCACACACCCTGACCTTCTTGAGGTTGGCAAAAGATATTTGGCAGGGAAGTCTTGGGAAGAGTTTTTACATTGGTGATACTTTTAGAGCTAAGTCCAGTTTCAAGTAACAGTCCACGTTAGGAAGAGTTGGTAAGGAGGGCCGCGCAGCATGGGTCAGCAGGGGAGTTGGTTGCCTTTTCTTGCTGGGGACGAGGTGTGGGTTTGACTGGGTGTCCCTTCACTTGGGTGCTGGAGTACTGGTTCGTTGGGGTAGGAGTTCAGTCTTGTTGCCTAATGAATTAAGAAGAAGTGAGGGTGAAGAGTTTTAATAAAATGGAAAATCTGGATGGGATTGAGGGTGAAGGGATAGTCCATTTTCCAAAGGGGGGAAAGGGGAAAGTATACGGAAGGGGCTGGAAAGAAGAAAAGAGAAAATACATTAAAAAGAAAAGGAGAAGAAAAAAGAAAAAAAGAAAAAGAAAGAAAGTAGTGAGGAGAAGAGAAACGAGTAAGAGAATGCTAGTCAGCTTGAATGTGTTTGATGCGTATAAGTCTGTAGGTCACAGTTGCTGCTTCGGTGGTCTGTCTGGCCACGTGCTTCAAGTCCTAAAAGAAGGTATAACCTAGAGATAAAGTGTATGTAAAGAGTTTTCTCGGGTATGGTATCTCGTGTGACTGAGCCCCGAGATGCCATCTTAGTTTGTCCACCCTAATAAAGGGTATTTTTAAAATGTTTGTTTAGTTTTGTTAATAAAAAATAAAATATATTGGGGCCAGAGGGATAGCATGGAGGTAAGGAATTTGCCTTTCATGCAGAAGGTCTTTGGTTCGAATTCCTGCATCCCATAAGGTCCCCTGAGCCTGCCAGGAGCGATTTCTGCCCATAGAGCCAGGAGTAACCCCTGAGCACTGCCAGGTGTGATTCAAAAACCAAAAAAAAAAAAAAAATGTATATATATAAATTTTTTCTTTTTTGGCTATCCTATTTGTCCTTTAAATGAGTTAGAAAATTTTCATTCATTCTTCTTCTGATGAAGAGGACTTCTTTTTCTCTCATGCCATAAAATAAAGCTTCAGTTTATAAGCTTGGTTTTTAATTCATTATATTTTAAGTTCATTGAAAATACTAGTCTGTCTAACTATATTTTGTGCTGTAGAGATCTAACAGTAGCAAGCATAGACTTTCTAGACTTTACAGTCTAGGAGGCAATTTTTTGAAGCATAACTTTTGAAGATAGTACATCAAATCTTAAATTTCAAGTGAGGTATCAATGGAAAGTAATGGGTCTATTATAAATGTTAGACCAAGAACTATTCAAATAGTAGTACTGAGAGTAAAGAAATAAATAATAATAAATCATTACTGGTAAAAGAAAAAGTAATCTTCTTTAGACTGGAGTGATAGTAGGTATTGCTTCTCATATGGCCAACCAGAGTTTATTGCCTGGTATCCCTTAAAGTGCCTGAAGCCCACTGAGAATGATCCCTGAACACAGAGCCAGGTTTTAATTCTGAGCACCTCCTGATGTGTTGCACCTCCCCCCAAGTTACTTATTTAGAAATGACAACTTTATTTGTTTAAGGGAGGAAATAATTGCTAGTTTTCAATTGACCTCAACACTATCGGACATTTCCCTTATTGAATGAGTTTTGCTCTTTTCTTTATTTGGGTAATAACCTTATACTATACTTTGACTTTTGCACTGTTTGGTTTTGGTTTTTGAGTCATACCCAACTATATTCAAAGCTTACTCTTTTTGTTTGTTTGTTAGTTTTTGTTTTTCGGCCACAGCCATTTGATGCTCAGGGGTTACTCCTGGCTAAGTACTCAGAAATTGCCCCGGGCTTGGGGGGACCATATGGGACGCTGGGATCAAACCGCGGTCCTTCCTTGGCTAGCGCTTGCAAGGCAGACACCTTACTGCTAGCGCCACCTCGTCGGTCAAAGCTTACCCTTGACTGCACTCAGTGAACATTCCTAGTAGGAATCGGGGTACCATATTAGGTGCTAGGGATTGAACCCAAGTCAGCTATGTCCAAGGCCAACACCTTGCCTTCAGTACTATATTTCCAGTCCCTACTTTGATGGTGATTTTAGCAAACCACATAACAATTTTATTTGGGTAAAGGAACCAACATTGAAGCAATATTGCTTGTCTGATCTTTTTTTCTTCTCTCAAATGTATCTGAAAAGGCTATTTTATAATCTAGATAATAGACTTATTCTTGTATATGGAGTTGCACTTTGTATTTAGTCAAGGATATATTTTAATGTATTTATAAGTCGTTTTGCGGTAGGCACAATTTTATAAATGTTAGATCTGTAGTATTAAACACACCAAACTAATATTATATCATAAAAATTAAAATGTATTGGGAAAACAATAATTAAAATATGTATCAATAATTAAATAACATGGGCCCAATTACTAGAAACAGTAAAAATTGAATGTTGCCATAAAAATTAAACAATGATCTCTGTTGTTTCAGTGTTCATGTAGGCACTTTGGCAAATTAATGTTGTTATAGTATGTATGATCTGATTAAAAGTAATTTGGTTGATAGTATAGTTTTCACTTAATTATAAACCTAGAAACAGACATTTTTGACCGATTTGTATGCTGTAGTATGCTTAGCAGCTAAAATAGTGTGAATGGAAGGAGAAAGTCACTCATTTGGTGGTCCTCTAAGTACTAGAGTGACAGTAAGCAGGTAGGGCCTTTGCCTGGCAAACAGTCAATCCGAGTTCAATCCTCAGCATTACATATGGTCTCCCGAGCTTGCCAGGAGCAATATCTGAGAATAGAGCCAGGAGTAATCCCTGAGTGGCACTGGGTATGGCCTAAAAAGAAAAAAGAAAACAGAAAAAGAATGAAGTGGTCCTCTAATAGGTACAATTGTCTAGAGATAGTCTTGCTTTTTCATCTAGCCAGTGCTTCACAGCTTCCCCAAAAGATAATTTTCTAATGGAAGAGATTTTCAGTAAATGGACCCTAGTGATTGTACACTGAGTTAGGCAAGCTGAGCTGGTTTAATCTCCAAGACCACATAGGTTCCCTGAGAATCTCCAGCAGTGATTCCTAAATACAGAGCCTAGGTGTAAACCACGAGCATATCCCAAAGGATTAAAAAACATTAAAAACTTTCTTTGTGGCAAGCAATTGGAATGCAAAGACCTTAAGTTGGCATCAAGTTTGCTTCTTGGTATTAAATGAACTACCAGGAGGTTCAGTGACAGAAGCACATTGGCCAAAGAGAAAATGGAAGGAGATGATTCTAAAGAAGGCAAGAACCTGGCCGCCATGAATATATAGGAAGAGAGTTTCAGTGTGTTCTTTGTATGGACTAAAGCCATGATATGGTTTTACACAAGGCCTGTGGCACAATCTTGTTTACCTTTCTAATTATATTGCTCTGAGAACAGGTTTTAGCAGGAAAACTAATGAAAGAAGATCAATAGTGTTAGAGAAGTTTTTGTAGTAGTAAAGGCAAGTAATGGCATTCAGGTGGTAGCCTGGTTTATAAGACTGTAGCCGACATGAAGCTAGATGAATTGATTAATATTTTATTTTATGATCGGTTGAAGTCCCAGGGAATTAAAATGTGTACATGAAGCAGATGAAGAATATAAACAATGACTTGATGTCCATATATCCCTGGGAAGAAAAATCTGAAGCTTAATATTTTTTTCTCACAACTTCTCTAATGTCTTTAAAGCATTATATTAAAGAATGTTTTTATTTGTGCTAATTTTATGGAATCTACAGAACAGTGATTGTCAATGCATGTAGTTAGTAGGCAGTGAGAAGTACTTAAAAAGAATCTTTTAAACTTACCTCAGTCATTTTTCATTCTAAGGTAATCAGAGCAAAGTTTGCATTGATTAAGACACATGAGAGTAAAATAATAAATCATAAAGTAATTTACTGTTCTCCACATATAGGACATCATTGACTATCTGAAATCTGATAATCTGTTATGCATATAGGTATACAGTTTTCTCCCTAGATTATTACATACTTATATGTATGTAATATATAAGTATTCAATATTCAGTATAAAATATTCAGCAACTGAATCAAAAGTGAAGAAACATTATTTGTTCTTTCTATTAGATGGACCTTTGAAATTTTCCAGTGATCTAGATTGAAAATTTAATCTTGGATATTTTCTTGGATATTTAATCTTGAATAGTGTACTACAAAGATCACTGCCACAAAATTGAGAGATAATTTATTAATTTATAATAATTTAGAAATGGAGCTATCTAAGTTTAATACTCATAAAAATAAAGAACTATTTATTCCAAAAAATAATTGCCTTCTTGACTCAACTGTTAAGGCCAACCTCTATGCAGCTCACAAAAGTGTTTTCCCAGTTACATTTTCTCTATGGCATGCCTAAGCTTGAAGTGATTTACCAGAAAGGGACTTTATTCCTTAGATCCTTTTAGATGATTTGCATGGCAGGTTCTGTAATAAGATGTCAATAAGGATATAAAATTTGACCATTCGCATTATTGCTGTCACATCTCTGTTGATTTTAAAACACAAATGTGAAAATAACATAGTAAAATGTCATGATTAAGTATTGTAATAAAGATAAACACTGTATGTATTCCCAAAGAAGATAAAAATTATATTTATTGGGAATCAGGAAAGTAGTCATAAGGAAAAAGACACATGAATCAGACATAAAAAATCAATCTGTAACAAAGGAATGTGCACAAGACCATTGTGAAGGAAACTACTTGGTGGGACTGGTAATGGATTTACTAGGGCTGGAATTTAGGATACAGAAAGAACTTAGGAAGGTAGGTCATACTTGGAAATTTCTTAGTCATTAAGAATGACTTGACATTTTATTTGAAGAAAACAGAAGAGGAGACTTAAAGAGGTGACCTGACTAGAGTTGATTTTAATCAGATGATTCTGATACTATATAGGTGAAAGACCTGTAGAGGGGAAACAAACAACAGGATGTTCCATTAAATTTTTATGATAAAAAATGTCATGATGATGATGGAGATAAAGACAGGATAAAGAGAAAGACAGGATAAAGAGAAAGACAGGATAAAGATAATGAGATAAATACAACAGGAGATAAAGTAGACAAAACCTCTTTTCAACAAAACTTGTCTTATACTAAGTTTCTCCCCTTTTTTCTTTCCCTTTACTTTTCAATAAACTTTTCTACACTCTCCAACAGTACAATTTCCTACATACTAGATTGCAGGGATTTATAATATATTGTCATTTGAGTAATGGGAATTGTAAGTTGTTGGATTGTGCATACTGCTAACCCAAGTGCTGCCATGCATTTTATTGCTTAAGCTACACAATTTGTTGTAGAAGCCTGGTATGCAGAAAAATTTGATATATATTTAAGAATTAACAGGGTATATTATGTGAGAAAATAGTAGTGGTTTCTTTTGAAGAGACAGTTTTGAAATATCTGTTATTCTATATTTTATAATTATTGACTTATTACTTATATGATATATCACTTTTTATATTTACCTATATTAATACTTATACTTATTGCTAAATAACATCTCTTAAATAAATAAACCAATGTAATTTTGAAGAACAAGGGATGGTTTTTAATGATTGAAAATTATTTGTATTTCTAGTTTAGAGTATTGATTAAGTATGAATAATTTGTAAACTGAAGGAAAGGAAATGGGGAGATAGTTCAAAGGACTGAAGCATATGCCATATATACATTAGTTTCTGAGTTTTATGGGTCCCCAAACACCACCACAATGACACGTTACCTCTTACTCTCTCTTTTCATTTTTTGCTCCCCGCACCCCCACAACCCAGCCTCTTACTCTCTTACTTTTACTTAAAAACCCTCTTACTTCCACTCCCGAATCCCTCTAACCCATTGCAGTCTAGGCCTAAACTCTGAACTGTCAGGCTTGTACTACTTAGAGTGACGCCTGCACATTTGGGCATGATATATATGGATCCCCGCCCCACCAAAAATGTAAATGGGAGGAGAATGGAGATCTTCCTTCCACAAACATTTTTTGAGTGAAGAGTACACTCATGTGCCATTTCTGAATCTCAAAGTGTTGCTAAGGATGGAGAACAAGTTTAGGATTGGCATATTCCTTTGTGATTCTTTGATCTGATACATCATTCATTATAAAACTCTAGAGTAAAATAGACAGATGATATGTATCAATTGAAATGAAGAGTTAAGAAGTGAAATCACGTTATTAGATCAAGGACAAAACAAGAACAGGATGAAACTGGGAAAAGTGAGCATTTATGAGTGGACAGAAAGAAAGCAGTGAAAAGGAATGAAAGAAAAGTTGAGTAGGAAATAAAGTGGAGGTTTGTCTGAGGAATCCTGGGAGGTCTGGAAGATGGGAGATCAAAGCTTCCAAACTTTTAACTGAATACCAATGATGGTATATTTCTTAAATATTTAAGTTTTCTCCGTATTTGTGTGAATAAGTGAACAATAAAAATTGTGTGAATTTTTATAGACTGAATACTGATAAAATTTATGTTCAGATATATCTCTGTACACATTTGTATTGTATTCTAGCAAAATGGATATCACTGTAAACTTTACAAATTATACTTCCACTTAGTTTCTGAGTATATTTTTCTTCTCTAGTATTTTTATTTATAAAAATAGATAAACATTTTCAATCTAATGCATGTTTTAGATAGCATTATATAACATTATATAAAAATGTTTCACTTCTATTACAATTTTCACCTGATTTTATATTGTAAACAAGTCATTCACTATATTTAACATTTTTAATGGATCTAATATAGCATATGATCTCCAGTAATTGTTTGTTCCCATGTGATATTTAGATTGTCCCTAGTGGTTTATTTAAAACACTTAATACACATATCTTCACTTCGTAAGGTTTTCTTGAGCCCAGTATTTGAAAGTGGAGTTAGTTATCCCTGGAAAGTTATCAGGACAAGAAAGTGTGGTGATATTGATGCCGTTTTCTAGTATGGATTACTAAATATCTTACCATTATTTGAATATTTTTATCAGCAAAATTTCCCACCATATAGTTCAGTTATTCAGTATTACGGTTCTAATTATAGCAGTCATATAATTACTATTCTTTGGATAACTGTTTTTCTACTCCACAGAATACAAATAATGAGACATACAAAATTATTAACAGCACTTGCTGAGGATTTTTCCTAAATGAGCTCAGGTCACCATAATAAAAATAAAAACATAAGGCCCAATTTTTGTCCTGTTTACCATATAGAATTTGTTTTGTGGACAATTATTCTCTAACCCATGTCAACTATATTATTTTCATTCCAAATGATCAGTGCAAATGATCAGTCACTAACTTCTAAAGAATGTACATATTTCTTCAGTATAAATTAGTAGTAGCAATGCTGTAGGATGAGGAAAGGGTGCTTGAGTTATCAGATCCTTCTATCTAATTTTATATATAGGTAGCAAATGGGGTGGAAATAAATTTGAAGTGAAAATTGTAATGAAAAGTATGCTCTCTCTTTTTACAAGTATTTAACATAGGGGTATTATCTAGCTGGTGAATTAAAAAAAACAATTAAAAGTGATATTATTTTTGTGTCAGGAATACTCATATTTCCAGTATAGCCAATAAGTAGGTATTTTAACCTGACTAGGAAGATTCACTGACACGTTTTAACATTCTTTAGCATGCCATTTATTTTAAATGCCTACCGTGACTTCCTCATCCAATCTTGAATTTAGCTGTAACCTTGAGTGTCCATAATGCAACCTGCTAGTTTCCCAACCACATTTCATTGTGTCAAGATGGCCTAAATTTATATTCCTAAATTTGAATATTTTTCTGCTAGAGACTACTTTTGAAACAAGCCTCTGAGTTGGCAATGAGAAAACAGCTTTCCCTTTAATATAAGATTTTCTTAGTTTCGATTCATTAAGATTTTATTTTGAATAAAGGAGACTCATATTAATCTTAATACCTGATTTCAGTAATCATAGATTTAAAACATTTATCTTTTTCTTGATTCTCTAGTTTGCCCTTTCCAAAAAAAATGTTCCTTAAGTTGAGGAATAATACTTAAGACCTTTTTCCATCATCTCTGAGTGGAATATTATAAATATAATAGATACTCAGCTAACAATTTTATTTACCATTAAAATAAAAAAGGGAGACATTTTATAAATTATTCCTTGTCATATATAAAAGTTAAATTATGGTGGCTTATTCTGATATATTAGCCTGGGTGAAAATATCTGTCTCTTGACTGCTAATACATACCTAAAAATAGGTCTACATTTGTTTTTTCATCAAAGATCGTATTCTAAAATCTTTTGTTTTAAAATATTTATTTTAATTGAAAAATAATTCTTCTAATTTTCTTTGGTTTGTGTGTGTTTTCTTGCCATCTTATTTTTCAGGGACTCCTGAAAGCCTTGCTGAAAAGGAGAGGCAGCTCATGGGAATGATAAATCAGTTGACCAGTCTGAGGGAGCAGCTGCTGGCTGCCCATGATGAGCAAAAGAAACTGGCCGCATCTCAGATTGAGAAACAGCGCCAGCAAATGGAGCTGGCCAAGCAACAACAAGAGCAGGTGAGTCAGAACTGGAGAAACCGATTCATCAGGCTTATTTTTAGGTTTTGCCCCCAAGTTCATACTTAAAACAGTCAGCATAAGCGTCCCCTGCCCCACACACATATCTCCTAATTCAAATAAGTATATCAAAAAAAAAACAAACAAGATACCTAAGCAAAATAAACAAAACAAAAACAAAAATGCTCAGTTGATAGTGGCTTCTCAACTATGTTAGTGATATGTAATTCAGAAGTAATTATAATCAATGTGAACTTCTGGCACATCTGGCAAGAAGTACCAAAGGGAATGGAGCCAGAAAAATAACAGCAGGTAGAGCACTTGCCTTGTACACTCAGAGCGCTTGGATCACCCTGACCACAGCTGGTTGTGGCTCCAAAACAAAAAGGAAAACAAAACAAAACCCAGACAAATAAAATAAATGGAGTCATAGTTCTAGAACCAAGAGGGCATTTTCATCCAAGACATTCTGAAAGATTTTATTAAAGAGGTAGTTGGTGAGATTTGGAAGAGTACAGAAGAATTTGGAAGATTTGGGGTGGGTAGGGATTGATGTATAATATGAATTTTAATCTATATGGCTAGAAGAATCTATTAAAATGATTTAATTTTAAGAATGAAACTCGAAAGATAGTGTTATGGACATAGGAAATGAGAAGAAAAGAATAGACAGAGAAGAGTAACAGTTTTAGGAGATATTTGAGTGGGCAAAAAGGATAAAGAAAAGGTGTTGAACCCGAGTAACAGGTAATGCCTTGAGGAGGGCTTTTTCTGGAAGAGCAGGTGGTTTTTCTGTGTTGAATAAAAGTTGTCAAATTATCCAACTGTGATATGTGATAACAGCTAGAAATAGAAGCCAACAGTTTGGAGAGAAATGCTAGCTGAAGTTCGTAAACTGTCTGAAGAGTGTTGGTAGTCAAAACTTTAGAAGTAGGTAAGTGTTGGGCTGGAGTTATAGCACACATAGCTTTGCATGCTATGACCCAGGACTGACCTGAGTTCTGTCCCTGGCATCCCATATGATCCTCAAACCTGCTAGGAGCGATTTCTGAGTGCCTCCAATTGAAGATGCAGTGATAGGAGGAAAACAGGTAAGGATAAACTCAGCCCCAAAGAGATACTGGAACATAGTTAGCAGAGCAAGAAAAAGGTATCAGGTTGAGAATTTTCTAGGTTTTGATCTTTAAGAGAGTGGTTTCTATGGATTTAGAACTCAGACACTAAGTACCGGCAAATATTGGGTAGGAGAGCAGTGCCAGTGTGTGAGCACTGAGCACTGGACTTAAAGAATATCAACATTATGGGAAGGAAAGACAGAGGCTGCCTTGGACTAAGCTCACATAGAAAAGTGGGGTGGCACATTTTATCCAGGACTCACTCCCTTTACATCCTGAATTATGGGTGCCTATCTATAGAAGTAGAAGAGCCATTATTTAGCTAAGAGAACTTTGGGGCAGGCCTTACATATGGTCAGCTCCTCTTCAATCTGTAGTACCCTATGGTCCCCAAGCACCACCAGGATTTCAGAGATAGGAATTGCTCCTGAATAAACTATCCCCCTAAAAAATTTGACCAAGGAAATGTGTACACACATATTCTGCAAAATATCCTAAAATAGGGCTTTCAACTTTTTTCTTGGAGGCAACCTCCTACTTTAATCCTATTCTCTATTTAGTGGTTCACCTCTGCTGTCAAGATGATATTTTTATTTCTAGTGAGATGCCTCAATGATAATAGTGGCCTCCTATATTCCTCTTAGTTTGCCGCTATAGTAAAAGAGTATGGTTGCCTGTGTGAGATTTAAAAAACAACAACAACTTTTCTTGTCCATTTCTCTGTGACTTCAGACACCTAACTACTGGAAAGTTCTAGGAGCCCCTCAAAGTATATATGCTCTAATGAGATGGAATTATTTCTCAGTAGATATTTTGATGGATCTGAGAGCACATGTGTTCTCAAAGTTTCTGAGTACTCACTAATGGAGTATTTTTCTTAGCATATTCTGACCAAAGAATTCTAGAATCCTTTGTTTTTTCTGTGGTTCTCCTCAGAACTTTGAAAATCCTTGGTTTATTCCAGAATTTCTTTCCTGTTTTGGAGAGATAATTAACAATGATGTCTCCACAGCCTGTGAGAATTTCCCTTACGGTCCTTGTAGGCCAGGTTTTTGCATCTTTTTTGTGCTTCCTGGACCAAACCCTGACCCAGTGTTGGCTCTATAGTCATTCTTCCTTCCTTGCTTTCCAAACCGTGTTTAGCAGAACCCAGGAAGTTTCATAAGGACACTGATACTTGCCTTTAGGTCATGTGCATCTTTTATTTTTCTGAGAAAGTTTCCCCTGACCCCTCTTCCTATGCTCCCTAGCTGCACACCAAGATGGGATGTGATATTTCTGTTTCAGTCATTGGAGACAGAAATTCTCCTTCGTGTATTCTGGTATTCCCTGTAGAGCCCATAGAGAGGTAATGAACCTTTTTTTACTGCTCAGCCTTTCCCCCAGACTCTCAACTCCATTCCCATTCTGCTCTTCAAAATTGTGTGTTGAGGTCTAATCTGATGCAAGATTCCCTTAGAATTACTATGATCCAGTGAGGATTTTTACAGACAAAAGTTTCTCATATATTGAATTCTATGTGGGTATAGATAGATTTTTAACAACTATAATATAGTGCATGTTGGAAGGAATGAGAGTGAAACAGTGAAACAAGGGATGAGTGTGACACCATGTATCCAATAATAGGCTGTAGGCTGCAAATGAGAAGAAAGAACAAATCTGAGACTACTTCAATAATCTAGGCAAGATACAAGTGAAGCTTGGAATAGGAGGAAGTCAGAAGTCTATGATAGTCCCTTTTCTTTTTTGCTTTTGGGCCACACCGGTGACGCTCAGGGGTTACTCCAAGCTATGCGCTCAGAAATCACTCTTGGCTTTGGGGGACCATATGGGACACCGGGGATTGAACACAGTTCCATCCTGGGTCAGCTGCCTTCAAGGCATGCGCTCTGCTGCTGTGCTATTATACTGGCTCCTGTGGTTCCTTTTCTGGTTAAAATTTACTTTGCAATACCAAGAGTTAAATATCTTCTAACATACTGATAGTAGGATAAAGAATAGAATTTAAGAGAATTGTATTTCTTGATCTACCATATCCTTTCATACCCTTTATTAGAGAAGGGTGTTTCTTTAAATATTTTAAATTAAACCATAATTGCACCAGTGTCCAGAACAAAAGTAAATAAATCCATGTGTGACCATGTAGCTATCCCACTCCATGAAGTTTTAAAGTCTATACATAAACTCTGATGGGCTCTGTATATATCAATTTATTTATAGAGTTTTACCTTGGTTGAAAGAATTTTGTAGCAAGTTATAGTAAATATAAAATATAATAAAAATAATTTTATTTTTATTTCAAACTTGGGACTAGGGAGTGAGTGTAGGGGTAAGGCATGATCCTGATTCAAGTTCAACTCCTAGAACCCCACATTTGGAGTCTTCCTAGTGGTGGATGTGGCCCAAAACCAAAAAGAAAAAGAAGTATAGCTTGATATTTTATGAGTTTAAAATAATATTTTCAGGAGACTTCTTGTCCTATATCATGTAAATAAAAGTGTTTGAAGTTTTCTTTACATTCAATCTTATTTTATGCACTCCTTCTACTAGTTTTATACAGAATATATTTAGTGAATGATTTTGACCATGATCCCAAATTATTTATGATTCACTTACTTGGGATTGTGAAAAGTATTACTTTCTAAAATAAGTACACTGGTGATTCAAAGTAAATATAGAAAATAGTATAAAGGCAAATAGCTGGGTTGATCACACTAGTTCAGCCTTAGAAAAACTCCAATTGAGTTTGTTGAGGGTCGTCTCAAGTTCAATTTCTGGTTGAATTTGAAGTTTCTTTGAGGATGCTGTTGTACCAATGAGTCTGAAACAATAACACAAAGGTCTAGACTAGAGACATTAAACAAAAGTCCTTGGCATCTATGTGAAAATAGGAATTGTAGCAATAACAGCAGAACTGTGTTTGACAGAAACCTCCTAAGTGGCACTTTTGAGAGCCATAACATACTTTGGGCAGGCAGAGCCACTGAGGGGGGGCAAACAATGGGAAGAGGAGGCATGAAACAGATAAACATGTCATGGGGCCAGAGCCTTAGTAAGTAGGTAGGGCACTTACTTTGCTCATGGCCAACCTGAGTTTGATCCCCAGTATATAATATGGTTCTCATATACACTATCACTGATTCCTGAGTGCAGAGCCAGGCATAAGCCCTGCATACCATCAGCTCTTGTCCAAAACAAACAAACAAACAAAAAAAATCAAATCAGTGTGGTAGTTGAAAGAGACATAAGAGTACAAGAAAAGAGCTGGAGGTTTGAATCTTGAAGGAAGTAAGACCTAAAAGGCACTTACTTCACAATTCTAACAAAGTGGGGATGGCTAATTTTTTTAATAAACAATCATATAAGGAGAGACTGGGAAGAGAAATCAAAATGGTGTGTGCTGACAAATTGACATTTAATAGATTTGTGAGTGGCAGAAATGAAAAACAAGAAATGTATTATATCAGAAAACATCAGAACCTAATAATCCTAGATCCTTCTTAAGGACTTGCTACTCCAAACTCTTTGCCTCAAAACCCCACCACCACCACCACTATCCATACAACTCTCCTAGCAAATAGCTGAATTGTCCAGAGATAGACTCTTCTCAGTATTTTCAGGAGGATGGTTTGAAGTTTACACACCTCATACTAATTGAGTCACAGTTAAAGTGTCTTAGGCTTCACTTGGTTTTAGACCAAAAGTAGCAGTGCAGCTGCTTCTCAAGTGCACTGGCTCTGCCCAAGGGTGAAGCTGGGACTGTGGCAAACAGGCACATCCATTTTATTATGAGCTTCATCAAGGTCCAGCCAAACTTGGAGAAATAGATAAGTTCTAATTTCCTCTTTGAGAGCATTTAAAATGTCCCTTGAGCCAGAGACAGTAGTACATTGGGGAATATACTTTTTTTAATATTTTATTTAAACACCTTGATTACATACATGATTGTGTTTGGGTTTCAGTCATGTAAAGAACACCACCCATCACCAGTGCAACGTTCCCATCACCAATGTCCCAAATCTCCCTCCTCCCCACCCAAGCACCGCCTGTACTCTAGACAGGCTTTCCATTTCCCTATACATTCTCATTATTAGGACAGTTCAAAATGTAGTTATTTCTCTAACTAAACTCATCACTCTGTGGTGAGCTTCCTGAGGTGAGCTGTAACTTCCAGCTCTTTTCTCTTTTGTGTCTGAACATTATTATTGCAAGAATGTCTTTTTGCAGCCTATCCCAATTTGAACCCCAGGATTACATGTGGTTCTTTCAAGCATCAATAGGGGGCACTCTTGAGCACAAAAACCAGAAATATCCCCAAACCAAGATGTTAATATTAATAATAATAAATAAGATTATTCATGTGCAATTTCTTCACAGATTGCAAGACAACAGCAGCAGCTTCTGCAGCAACAACACAAAATTAATTTGCTTCAGCAACAGATCCAGGTCAGAAATCATTATTTCATGTATACTTCTACTGGGCAGGGGTTAAGCTTTTATTTCCTTATTCTTAGATGACCTAACTAAAACTAACTTCTATGCTTGGAGAATAGTGGCTCTTTGTCACAAGACCTCTTGTGAAATTATTGTAGATAAATGTAGGAACTAGGAACATTTGGTTTTCTCTCTTCAAAGTTTAAAACATGCCCATCTTAAAGTGTTATTAATGGGGAAGTCACAACCATGTATAACAGGTTTCCAATTAATGAAGAAACAAGTCAAGATCCAGGGGCACATTAGGGAAAGTTGTGTTTGGGTTTTCAAATTGGAATTTACTCTTGCAGTTGCCTGGAGAAAGCAATCATAGGAATCTAAAACTTGCATATTTTTTGCATGTACATTTATTACGATGAGGGGCATCAATAAAAACATAAAAATAGTAGAATCGGTGGCCAGAATGAAATCGCAATGGTAGGGCATTTGCCTTGGATGCAGCTGACCCAGAATGGATGGTGGTTCCATCTTTCAGCATCCCATATGGTCCCCTAAGCTGGAGCAATTTCTGAGCGCATAGATAGGAGTAATCCCTGACCATCACCGGGTGTGGCACTAAAAAAAAAAAGTAGAATTGAAAGCAAAAGGGAAAGTAAGTTGCATGAGAGAGAAAGGAATCTGCTTCTGAGAGCTGTGAATCTAGTTCAACAGAACATCATCCATCTGGAAGCAACTGTGAGTTCAGTCAGCTGCTCTGGGGGGAAACGCATCATTCTTTTTGAAGTTAGTTGTATCTTGAGAATCCAACATATTTTATTAAGTGTAAATATCATAAATGACAGGCAAACATGTCAAGAATCATTTCATTCCTGTATAATCATCTTTAGACATCCTTGCCAACAAAGTTTTTCTCATTTTATCAAATTGGTTCTGCAACACTTACTATCTTTACTCTGGTTTACATTAATATCTTGACTTAGTATCTTTACACTGGCCCCATTATGATTAGATAAACTTGCTTTTGTTCTCACTAGAGATCTGGGTGAACTGGTCAAAACTGCAGGGAGACAGAAATTTAGATGAGATGTTTTCACCAGGAATTTTTGCTGCCTTAACCCATCATGGGTAGCACATTCTAAGAAGTTAGGATCTCTTGGTATGTGTTTCCCAGGAGTGAAAACTGGGCCTGGATTTTAAGTTCAGCATGAGAACTTGGACTTTGAGTATAACTTTAGTTGATGGCACTTTCATTTGAAGTGTCTTTAATCATTGAAAATCTAAGGAAAATTTATAATGGCTATTTTTGTAACAAATAAGTAGAAATCATAATCAGCAGTATGTTAATTTGCACACCAGTAGTTTTACTCTAATAGTTTTCAAATTTTATAATTTTCTTGAGACTGAAAGAGGCCTTAGTTAGAAAGGCAAAATATATTGAGACCTATATTTTGAATATGTAAAATACTCTATAAAGCGTGCTCTGATCTTTTAAATTTAGTTTGAGGAATTATTCTACACTTATGAAAATTATCATCCTTAGTGTGAAATCAAAACTGTCATAAATGCAAAATGATGAAATGGGTGAATTTCTTGCCCCAACATGTGAAGCACTATAATTTATGGTAGAGCATCTTAAAAGAATGATATAAAATCATATTAGAGATGAGATGCCTTTAGCCTCTATTCAAGTAAACCTTCCAGTGAGCAAAAGTCAAGTTGAATAATTTGCCTAGGATAGCATGGACAGTTTTCATACTGATTTTGTTGTTTTGTTTGGAATGACATACCTTGGAAGGGTTTCTTCCATCAGTGCTCAGGGGATCAGGCCCTGGAGTTAAGTCAATCCAAGATCCTCCACAAGGAAAGTATGTATGCATACCTTTTGAGCCATCTCCCTGGCTTGAGTTTCTGACTGCTAATGAGTTTTCTGACTGACAATATTTCCTGAATATTAGTAGAAATTCTGATGCTGGTAAGGCACTTGCCTTCAATGTGGTCATCTTGAGTTTGACTTCCAGAATCCCTATGCTCTCTCAAGTCCTTCCAGTAGTGAGCTCTAGAGCTAGGAGTAAGCTCTCTGTATTACCCCAAAACAAACAAGAAGTTTCAAAGCAGATACGTGATAATAAAAGAATTATAATCTATTAAGCCATTATTTGGAAAAAAATATGGAAAGCATGTAGAGAACTTTCCGAAAAAAGGTAAGTACTTTGCAACTAAAAAATTCATTTCTAAGATTCTAGTATTTTCCTTTCTTAAAAAACGAGTTCTTATATTTTATAAGTCATTTAGGACAATCTCACACTTAATAGGAAGATCACAAATATATTTCAATTATCTTGTCAGTTGGAAGATTCTTTAAACAATTCTGTGGGAAGAACTGATTTGTGTCATGAATACAAAATTTAAAATGTTTTACCCAGCTTTTCCCATTTCCATAAACCTTTGCCATATTTCTTTATAGAACACTTTATCTCTTTAGTTCTTTCTACTTCTTTCTTTGTCTTGTCAGCAATTAAACAAAGCACAACAATAAAAAACACTCATTACACAAGAATTCAAATCAAAATTGTAACATTATCATAAAACTTATATTTACCAATAAAGATATAAAATGTTTCCCTAGAATTTATCACAAATTAATTTTTGATATCTAAAAAACATAATAATTTGATTTTGAGCTATTATTTTTTTCTTCATAATACCTTGTCGAAGTTTTAATATTTTGTAGAAACAAGCATGCCATGTAAAAGCAAATCATTCACTTTATTGTGTCTTCTTAGAAGTTTTATATAATTGTTCCTTTATATTGTAAGGGAAAAAGTATTACATGACATAGTAATATAATTAGTGTACTAGTATGAGATGACAATTAGAGATATATTTAATAGTTTAAATTTCAAATACACT
Source organism: Suncus etruscus (assembly GCF_024139225.1). Taxonomy (NCBI): domain Eukaryota; kingdom Metazoa; phylum Chordata; class Mammalia; order Eulipotyphla; family Soricidae; genus Suncus; species Suncus etruscus. Next base: position 24,990,361 of record NC_064858.1, read on the forward strand.
AAAACAAATTCTCAAAAGTTGATAAAATGCATGCAATACATTTGCTTATCAGACAGATCAGAAAGATATCAGATTAGAAAGATATAAAGAAAGATAGCTGGCAAATCTTTATACTTAATGTGATTGTTAAATAACAAAATGATGATGTTTCCTCTTATTATCTTTATTCTGTTAATGAGTTTTCCTTAAGGGAGAAAAAATTAAGACATCTTTAATCAATTAAAGTATGTGTCATGTGATTAAAGTGTTGGAACAAATTTATGCATGTACTACATATAAAATCATTTACATATTCTAATAATCCTCAGGAAGTTGTTTAAACTTCACAACACTAAGTTTAAGTCTGCTTTTGTACTCTTCAGCAGTATTTTCCCATAATATATTTATTATCTTTAAAAATTGAACATTATATGCCTACTTAAAATTAAATCTATCTAGCTTTTCACACATTAATATAATGTGTGAGAAATAATAATTAGAGAAATACCTTTCCAGATTCTTTTATTGAGGTGAGCTATTTTTTTTTCTCTATTGCAAATGTTCATCTTTTTCTTTATTTTGTTGGCCACACTGGCAGTGCTCAGGGGTTACCCCTAGCTCTGCATCAGGAAATTGGTTGGGGCACAGGCAACCATATGGGATGCTAGGGATAGAATCTAGGTTGGCCATATTCAAGGCAAATGCTCTACATGCTGTACTGCGGCTCTGGTCCCAAATGTTTATCATTAAACAATTTTATTTACCATGTTCTTTATTCCACTATATATTTATGAACTTCTTCCTGACTTTGGCCTTCTTCTGACTGCTTTCTCCTATGGCTGGGTCTGTTCACCCTACTGACTCCCCCTGCCCCCCCACACACACCCGTTCACTCCAAGTTTCCTACATTCAAAATTTTCACTGTGATCCTCTTGGAATATTCTGGAAGTGGTGTGTCTTGTGCACTCTCGTTGAGAAATGTTGCATTATATCAACTTCTTTCTAACATTAATAGCATGTGCTTCTTATAATGAATCTATCTACAGTGCATCTTTCTTCAGTTTGTGGTTATCAAAATCTCTCTAAGAAATTCAGTAACCGACCTCTACATTGACTATTTCTTGTGAACCTGTGCCCTTGTAATTACGAAGTTTAGCACAAGAGATGTCTTTTATCAATTTAGGTCCAATGTGATAAAACTGTTGGTTTTAAATTATTTTATTCACACCACAATATTCAATGGAATTTCAGCTTTTTAGTATGTAATAGTATCATTTCAAGAACATACTCAGAAATGAAATTCACTTAAAGCATTTTAAATAATCTTTTTATTAAACACCATGGTTACAAATAATTCATAGATGAGTTTCAGTCAAAAAAATGTATGCCACCCTTCACCAGTGCAACTTTCCATCCATCAGTGTCCCCAATTCCATCCTCACTCACACCTGTCTTCAAGAAAGGCAATTTATTTCTCTCTCTCTCTCTCTCTCTCTCTCTCTCTCTCTCTCTCTCTCTCACTATCATTGTCATAGTAGTTGTTTGTACAGTATTTTTCTCTAACTACACTTACCACACTGTGTGGTAAGGTTCATATCATGGATTGGTTCTTCTGGCCCTCACCTCTATTTTCTCTGAGTATTATTAATATGCTCTTTTATTTTTCTTAAATTTCAGATGAATGAGACTATTCTGTGTCTCTCTTCATCTGACTTATTTCACTCAACATAATAGTCATCAGTTCATCCAAGGATAGGCAAATTTCTTGACTTCATTTTTCCTAATAGCTGCATAGTATTCTGTTGTGTAGATGTACCACTGTTTCTTTAGCCATCCATCTGTTGTCTGGAACATGGGTTGTTTTCCATATTCTGAATATTGTAAATAGAGCTTCAATGAACATAGGAGTGCTGAGGACATTTTTGTATTGTTTTTGTGTTCCTACAGTATATCCCTAGAAGTGGTATGGCTGAATCATATGGGAGCTCAATCATTATTTTCTTCTCTAAGCTGTATTATTTTCTTCTGTCTAAATATTATTGTATTTTTTGTTGTTGTTGATCACTTCCTAACTTTATAAGTTGTGTCATTAAGTTATTTATGTAGGTTTTTTCATTCATCCCAATGAGTGATTACAAAGCTATAACTTTTCCTCTGTGTACTGCTTTTGTTGTTCTCCACAAATACTGATAATTTGTGTCTTTATTCTCATCTATTTCCAAGAATCTTTAGATTTTTCTTTCTTTGATATCACCTCTGACCCACTGATTCTTCAATGGTGAGCTGTTTAATTTCTAGGCGTTAAAGATTTTCTTACATGTTTCTTTATAATTCACTTTGAATTTCAGTGCGTTTTTATCTGAAAATGTAGTTAATAGAATTTCTATCCTCTTTATTTTAGGAAGATAAGTTTTATGGACTAGCATCTGGTCTATCTTGAAGTATGATCCATGTGCATTGGAGAAGAATGCATATCCAGTTTTCAGGCAATGGGGAGCCATATATATAGCTACTCTCTTTAGTTTCTCCTTTAAGAGCCAGTATTTTTTTGCTAGGCTCTTACCCTAGTTGACCAATCAAGGGATGACAGGGCAGTATTGAATTATCCCACTACGATTGTGTTGCTAAAATATTTTGCCAATTTCTGAGTGGGTGCATATATGTTTAGAAATGGATGTTATTTCTTCCTGTTGTACATAGATCCCTTGATTATAAGAAGCATACATCTCTGTCCCTTATAGCCTTTTTAAGTCAAAAGTCTGGGTCATCTGATATTAATATGGCCACTTCAACCTTTTAAGTGAGTTGTCTGTTTGAAAGATTTTTTTCCAATCTTTGCTTTTGAGTCTGTTTGTTTGGACTATTCCGATGTGTTTCTTGCAGGTAACAGAATGTTGAATTCAGCTTTTGATCCATTTTGCCACTCTGTGTCTCTTACCTGATGACTTTAGTCCATTGAAGTTGAGAGAGTTAATTGTCATCTCTCATCAGCAGTTTGGTGTGTCTGTTGGTCTCTCTTGTCTTACAGTTGATCTTTCAGTTTGTCTTATAACACTGTTTTTGAGAATATAAAGTTTCTAAGCTGTTGTTTAGTTTTGCTTTGTTTGTTTATTTGTTTTTTTGGTTTTTGGGTCACACCCAGCAGTGCTCAGGGACTACTCTTGGCTCTATGTTCAAAAATCGCTCCTGGCAGGCTCAGGGGATCATATGTGATGCCAGGATACGAACCACCAACCACCGTCACTCTGCATGAAAGGCAAACGTCTTACCTCCATGCTATCTCTCCGGCTTAAGCTGTTGTTTATTTATGAAGCTGTGTAACCTTCCTTCAACACTGAATGGAAGTCTGGCTAGGTGAAGTACTCTGGTGTAGCATTCATTTTGTTGAGTTTTGTGAATTTATACCACCATATCCTTTGGGACTTCGGGTTTTTTGACACAGATCTGTTGTAAACTTAAGAATACTCCTTTGAATGTAATTTCCCTTTCTTCATTCTGCTTTCAGTATTGTATCTCTATTCGTGGGATTCATACTTGTGACTTGGATGTGCCTTGAGTAATTTTCTTTGGACTTCTTTTAACAGGTACTCTCCAGGCATGCAGACTTTGATTTCATGCACTCTTTAGCTCTGGAAGTTTCTCTGTAATGGTATCCTTGACTGTTTATTCTTCATGGTGATTTTCTCCCTGGGTTTCTGTGACTCTGATGGTTCTTATTTTATTTTTGTTGAGTTTATCAAAGACCTCTATTTTCTCTGTTAACATTTTCTGAAGATTTTTTTTTTTATTGTCTGATCATTTGATTTAAGGTGTTTTTTTTTTTTTTTCCAAACTCTTCTGCTATATCTAGTTGTTATGCATCTCATCTTCCAGCTCACTTATTTTGTCCTCAGCTGCTGTTACTTTGTTGGAGAGGCTTTCCAGAGAAGTTTTCATTTCACCTACTAAATTTTTCAGTCTTGTTATTTCAATTTTGAATTTTTTTCATTTCCACTTTCATATCCTTTTGCTTGCTATTTGTCATTCATTCAGTTCTTTTTATGCTCTCTTTAAGTTCTATCAATATCCTCCATATTTATTCTCTAAAGTCCTTATCTGAGAGACTAACTAGATAGTTGGTAGTTTTTTGTTCATTAGAGCTACCATTATCATTCTCTAAGCATTGTTGAGGCATATGTTGTTTGCCCATTGTCATGATTTTTATGTGGTAATTTCTATGTGTTGTGCTGGGTTCATTGTCTAGAACTGCATGACTGCTCTGCTCCACTCTGCTGGCATGCTCTCTGGATATGCCCTTTAGGCGCCATTGGCAGGTTGGATTGGGGTCCACTCATTGCCTTCAGGTGAGTGTATTTGGCAGGGAACAGGTTCCGCCCTTCTCAGTGGTGTGGATAGTCTCAAGTGTGTTGACTTTCTGTGTTCTTTTGTTGGGGGAGGAGGCTCCACTGGTGATATGTGATATGTGACTGTGTGCCGCTGACAGATCGGTGCAGGGTCCACTATACTTAAAGCATTTTTAAGGACGCATGTAAATATATTTTCTTTTCAAATGAGTATGTTTTTTTCATAATTTCCCTTAGGAATGTTTATTATTTAAACATTTGTAAAAGATTTTATTAAAGGATTGCATTCACCCTCCTGATGAACTTTTTCAGCTAATGTTTATTGTATTCTTTTGGTTTTAAAGAATTTCTTTTAACACCCCATCATTGTTTTTGATGCATAAGTTAAGCATTTGCAGGACTAAGCAGGACTTTGGGTCAGTAATTCTGTTTGGAGCTAAGAATAAATTCCACTCCTTGTATGTTTAGTTTATAGGTGCATTCCATGACATGCAAGAAAAACTATGCCATCGTTATAGGAATATAATTGCACTACGAAATGTGATTTTGTTTATATTAAATGACTTTTAAAATGATAACAGAGGGCCAGGGTAATAGCATAGTGGGATAGGGCACTGCCTTGCACTGAGACAACAGGTTTCCTTCCTCAGCACCCCGTGTGGCCCCTCAATCCTCAGAATGATCTTTGAATGAAGATCCAGGAATAAGCCCTGAGCACTATCAGGTGTGGGCCAAAAAACAAAAATTAATTTGATCCATAGGGAGCAGATGCTCTGCACTTTATGTAGTATATATTTAAAACATTTACATATTCTAATAATCCACAGGAACAGTTCTTTAAACTTCAAAACACAAAGTTTAACTCTGCTTTTTTACTCTTCATTCAGTATTTTCCCAGATTTAGTCTGTGCAATCTCATTTCTCAGAATGTTATGAGAGTTGCTTAATCCCTCAGAGTTTTGTTTTCCCCATCTCTTAAATGATACTTTTAATTTTTAAGTTTAACTAGTTAGTCTGAGTGTTAAAGTGGATCACGACTGGACTGATTTTGAGCACTACACAGAAATTTTGTGCCTGAATCATCCAACATAAAATGTTCCATATGTTGAACTGTCTAATATTTACAGATAGATGATCTATTTACTAGTCGATTCTGAAAATTGTGAGCTCAATGCTTCAAATTCATATGATTTTAGAATTTTAAAGATTTTCAGTCAGCTTTTATTTAAATACATCTTTTTTTTTTTTTTTTTTTTTTGGATTTTGGGCCACACCCGGTGGTGCTCAGGGGTTACTCCTGGCTGTCTGCTCAGAAATAGCTCCTGGCAGGTATGGGGGACCATATGGGACACCGGGATTCGAACTAAACACCTTTGGTCCTGGATCGGCTGCTTGCAAGGCAAACACCGCTGTGCTATTTCTCCGTGCCCTTAAATACATCTTTTAATTGACATTTTTAAACTGAAATCAAGAAAATCAGAAGGTATTTCCAATGTCATAGAACTTGTTACTTATGGAATCATTACCAAATCCCAAGTTCCCTGAGTCTTGGCTCCTAGTTAATTTTAACTTTTACCGATATTCTATTATTCAAGGCTTAATGGCCCAAAGTTTAAAAATGAGTTTTCTTTCCTAGGAAACTTATTCCTACAATATAAAAATTCAAGTTGACTATGTACAATCGAAGTATTAAATTGTCATCATGGGCTCAACCAATTTATGATAAAGGTTTCATTTTAGTGGAGCCAAAGTTCTTTGAGTTCATTAAGAGTTTTGGTAATTCTTGACAAATTATTATGCAGAATGAAATCTATTGAAAACATACTAATGTTAAAGGTGAAATAGTAGGACTGGGCTGACCTGCTGATTTATGATTTCTTTCTCTGAGTGTGGTAAGGTGGAACCATTTTATCCCCCTCAACAAGACCCCACACACATTATGCACACAAAGAGATTGCAAAATAACCTGTCTCTTTAGGAGGCTGGAAATGCCAAGAATAAACACCATGCAATTAAAGTAGCATTTCCACCTGAGAAGGAAATGCATTAACTCCTTGAGCGACAACGGATGCTTTGCCATGTGAAATTAAATATATCACAAGTGGGCTGGGTGCAGTTTTTGGTATTCAGATATAGTTTTAGAGGATGGAGCCTAGAGGTAGAATGAAGGACCTCTCAGGATGACTGGCCTCTCTTCTACTTTCTCAAAGCAGAATTTGCATTTGGGGACTGTAAATTCCCTCTCCTCAAAGAATAGATGATGATAAATTGCAGTTCAGTCTTACTTTTCAGAGGAAACCACTTTTAAATTCTTGGTGTTAATAGTCCTTTCATTCATTCATTCATTCATTCATTCATATTATTTCATCATCTACACATGCATCTCTTTGGTAGGGATGGTAGAAAGAAATAGATTGGTGTGCCTGTATATATTATCTCTTTATGACACTATGCATGCTACATGGCAAAAAGTGTGCTAAAAAAAAAAGATAAAGCAGCCATGTGCGACTTGAACTATGTAATATCCCCATCCCTTTACTGAGAAGGAGCCATTTTCAAATACTCGTTAATTTTCAATAGTCTCTTAGTATTTCTTTTTATATGTCAAAGGTATAACTATTGTGTTTCTTGACTTAGCAGCTTTGATATCAACTTATTTTCACCTCAACATCTACTCTCTTGCTAGATACTTTGTTGCTTCACAATGTGATTATAAGTCAGTTAACTTCTTTAAATCAGTACTTCAAAATTTGGATTGTTGACTTACATCTTTTTGTTCATTAGCTTATATATAATAATTCTTACCAGTTGCCTTGCAGGATAAAGGTGGATTTCCTCACACTCCCAACCTCTGTCATCTTATCTGTACTGTTAAATTATACACATGTGTGTAGTAATTGTGTTCAGATACATGTATATGTTTAAGTTGGCACATGTACTTATTATGACTTACCTATTATTGATTAGTCCTAAACAGTAAAATTAAAATAAATGGTATTTACATATATTTTAAAATAGAAATGTCCATGGTGTTCTGTGGATACTCTCATAGGATTTTCATTATTGTGTGGTCTTGTACTTTACTTGGTTAGGTTATTTAAGGTATTCTTTTTTTTTTTAGATTAAATTTATTTATTTTTTTTATTTAAACATCTTGATTACATACATGATTGTGCTTGGGTTTCAGTCATGTAAAGAACACCACCCATCACCAGTGCAATATTCCCATCACCAATGTCCCAAGTCTCCCTCCTCCCCACTCGACCCAATTGCCCTTGTTTTCATTTTCATTTTTTTCTCATGCAATTTCCTTTTGTTTGTTTGTTTGTTTGTTTGGGTTTCCTGACTCTATTCTCAGAAATCGCTCCTGGCAGGCTCTGGGGACCATATGGGGTGCTGGGATTCGAACCAATGACCTTCTGCATGAAAGGCAAATGCCTTACCTCCATGCTACCTCTCCAGCCCCACAATTTCCTTTTTACTTTGTAAATTTTATACCAAACTTTAGAGAACAAAATAGACTTCCAGAATTCCTTTTTTCATTTTGTCAAGTCTCAGAGATGCTGTCATGCAGCAGTAGATTGATTGGTGCAGCTGACATTCTGAGATCTTCCTTCATTATTCTTCTGAGTTAGAGTCATTATTTCCTTCCTATATTGTTTGGTTAGTCTCCCTGTTTTCCTCCAGAGGGGAAACTCCAAGGAACTTGTTAAAAGAAGAGGAGGGGGAGTGGGATACATATAAAGTAGTTTCTGGTATAAAATATCTGCACATAAAATTAGGTCCCATAAGACCCTCTATTTGATTAGGATTTTGGCTGCAATTGACTGCAAATAAAATTCTAGGTAGAAGTCATTTATTTACCTTTCAAATCCATTAATTCAGCATCCTACAGCATCTCTGATAAAACGATGTTACTCGATTATATTTTAGCTTAGTGAATAATACTTTTCCATTTCAAAAGCCATTAGTATCACCCATTTTGCTTTTTATAAATATAAGTGTGTCTTCCGTTGTGTTTTGAATCTTGTATCTTTTTTTAAAAGAGCAACTTTTTTGAACTCTGGAAAATTTTCCTGTTTTGTTATTCTTCTATCTTCCAGCTCTTTCTGAACACCAGTTTTATAGATATGTAATTTCTAGGTTTACGCTGTTTGTCTTTTATATATTTTTTTGTTTTAATTTTTGGGGGGCCATACCTGGTGATGCTCAAGGATCACTACTAGCTCTGAACTCTGGAATTACTCTTGGTGATACTTGGGGACCATAAGTATTACTGGGGATTGAATTTATTACAGCTGCATACAGTGTAAGACAACTATCCTTTCCACGGAATTGCCTGAAAATAAGGTTTCCATGAAAATAATTGAGAAATAGCTTTTAAATTTCCACAGTTTTCTTCTTGTTCCCTCATTATTGCTTTTGAAAATCACTTTGCTTATTTAATGGATCACTTTTCCTTGAGAATTTCTTAAGGTACAAAAATTTTAGGGTGCTTACATAATTAAATTATTTTCTTAACATAGATTTTTTTTTATATCCCCTTCTCTTTCAGCATGAAATTCTACATTAATTATATATGGAATTGTAGATATAATTATACATTATGTATATGATATACAAAACTATATTATATAATTAAATTATCATATAATATATAATTATAGTGATTAATCATAATTATTTATTCATATTTATCATATATAGGAAATGTGATTGAGAACCCTATGAAGACAGTAAGGAGGTTTATTACAATTTTAGCAATATAGAGCTGTATGGAGGCCAGTGCATGAATTTACATATAAATACTGAACAGTGTTATTCTGGCACTTGCATGGGTATTGTAGCTGTCACAAGTTTCTCCAGACCATTTCATTTCAGCTGAAGAAGTGTGATGGACACGGGTTGTTGAGAGCATTTTGACTCCTACACCTGTTTGTAGATTCTGTCTCTTCACTCCTAGTTTCAAACCGCCTACCAATTGGTGCTTCTAAGGCAAACCAGCCCCATCTTCACTGCATCCTTTTCTATGGATATTTACTGTCTTATCTCACCTAATTCTATCAGTTTGCATTCGACAATTTTCCGTTTCCAAACTTTTTATCAGCTATCTTGTCCATATATTTCTCTAATTCTTAATTATCATATTTGATGTAGGTTTGTGAATGTTTCTTTGTCATTTTACTGTCATCTCAGGAAAAAACAGAGATAAATTATGGTACATGGTTAGTCTGTCACCTTGCATTGCAAATCAGAATATTATTCTTTTTTTAAGGTTCTTTGAAAATAGAAATTACTCAAACCACACTTGGCATATGGAATGGTTTTCTTGTAAAGAAGATGAGCTACTCAGTAAGATGAAGCCTGAGACTCCAGCCATAAACTTTGCAGTTTTGAGAATCATAAATTGTAGAATGTACTTTGTTTAGTGTCTGGTGGAAGATAGTGGGGTTCAGTAACATAGAAAGTTTCATCATCCTTCTCCATCTTTGAAAAGTCTATCCAGCAGTGTCACTTTTATTTTTTGTTCTTGAAATATATTACTATAAGATTATTTTTAAAAAGTTAAGCATCATTAATATATTTTTCTATATTAAAGCAATTTGTTTTTCCTTTTTTTGTTGTTTTTTTGGGTTTTTTTGGGCCACACCCATTTGATGCTCAGGGGTTACTCCTGGCTAAGGGCTCAGAAATCGCCCCTGGCTTGGGGGGATCGAACTGTGGTCCTTCCTTGGCTAGCGCTTGCAAGGCAGACACCTTACCTCTAGCGCCACCTCACCGGCCCCTTCCTTTTTGTTTTTATAGTGAAATTTCTGCAGTCTTTCTTGTTGCTTTCTTTTCCTATTCCTTTATGTGACATTTCTATGTGTCTTCTTTCTCCAGGTATTGCTCTAATTTTTTGCAGTGAATCCTGGCTTACTCCACTATAGTCTGTCTGAAATTTTCAAAACTGGTCAGGAAGGCAGACTGATAGTCCTCTTTCCCATGGCTTTGTAACCTTTTTCCAAATATCAGTACCTGTGGACAAAGGTAAACACTGTTCATCTCACAAGCTTTGTAGGCCAGAGTTTATCAGTCAACAAAAGAGGGTTCATCCGGTGCTTAGATAAGGCTCTGGGAGCATAATTATTAAACAATGGGGAACAAAACAAAGCAGCCTAACAACATAAAGATTTGGGGAATGTGGGTCAGAAATCAATGTTCATTCCTTAAATTAACCTGGCTTACTTCACTTCGCTTCACACATTTCTGTGCTGAAATGAATGAAGACTGAAACAAGGAGTGGTTATTTTGAAGTCCTTAGGAACAGTTTCTCTATCTTCTATCTTTAAAGAGAGTTATCAGAGAATTTGATGACAAAAAAATTTACAGGAGTTTTTAACATTAAGTGAATTCTTCAGACTGGACATTTATGAGTTCAGACATCTAGACCACACATCCCCAGAACATGGAAAACTGACTTTTTACTGTTTGTGTGTGCGTGTGTGTGTGTGTGTGTGTGTGTGTGTGTGTGAGAGAGAGAGAGAGAGAGAGAGAGAGAGAGACAGAGACAGAGAGACAGAGAGAAAGAGAGAGAGAGAAGAGAGAGAGAGAGAGCATATGTGTGCATGTGTATGTTTGGCTCTGTTTTTCTTCATGAAAGAATATCTTCAGGGAAAAATGTGGTCAAATAAAATGGGAAAAAATTACAAATTCTAGCCTATCTTTATGATATTAAAGTGGCCCCTAGTTTTTCTTTGAAGGAGAAACATGAAAAAAATTATAATTTCTTCTTCTTAATTAATAACTAAAATCAGTAAATCCTATTTTCATCATACATGACCTCCTAGCAACATTTGACTAAGATAATCATTCCTACCGTGTGGCAACCCCTGTGACTGTCATTGTTTTAACTTCTGATTGGCCACTTTGAGTCTCACTTGGTTGACTCTTTCATGTTTATAAGCCTAACTTTCTGTAAGGCTCTCATATTTAACTGCTTTATCTTTACTTATTTTTCCTATGTGATCTCATCTACTGGCTTTTCATACCTTCCAAAAGAAAATGATCCAGTGTTTAATCTTTCAATCCTTAAACTTTGTTCTGCTCCACAGAGTCAAATATTAGATCATAGCTAATGAGTCTGCCCATCATTGGTCTCAATTCTCATGTTCAGTCAGCTTCTTCTGTGACATATGGGCTTATGTGTTCATATCTCTGGTTTAAATTGCTAACATATCTCACCTAGATCTTTCAATTTCCTCTTACAAATTTCTTTGACCTTACAAAATTATTATTCCTATAGCTCCAAGAGTTATTCCTAAAATATAGTAAACTTTTTCTCAAAAGTTGTGCCATTTAAATCAAATTTGTTTTTATTATTCATATCTTCAAGAGGGACTTATTGCAGATCAGTGTCTCTATACTTATTGTCTCTGACAATCCAATCCAACTTATTCTCTGCTTCATTCAGTCATCTCAGATCACTTTTCCTTTGACTACTGACCTCTTTAGTGTAGTGCAGTGTCTTACCCATATTATTTGTTTTTTTCCTGATGATATGTCCCTACTACCATCATTAGCATAAGTTATATAAATTATATAATTTCATTATGTTGCTATCTTACACAAAACACCTACAATTTTTGTTATAAGAAAGAACTTATTTTTGTGTTGTTTTTTGGGGGGCCACATCTGACAGCACTCAAGGGTTACTCTTACTTCTTCACTCAGAAATTACACACGGCAAGGCTTGGGGGACTATATGGGATGCCAAGGAATAAACTCAGGTTGAATACATGCGAGGCAAGTGCCTTAACTGCTTTGTTATTGCTTCAGCTCCTTAACAATATTTTGATGAATCAAAAAATAAATATAGTGTGGCACATTGCCTACCCTGAAGTGTACAGAAATTTAAGCAAGAAAATATTTTCCTCGAAAGATAGAAGTACTGATTAAGGGGCCATCAAAAGTAGATATCCAACACTCACAAGTTCTACATATGATTTACAAAATCATTTTTGGAATGAAGAGAAAGAACAAACACTTGCTTATAAATTTTGTTAATTTGAAGAATTATTTTGTGGAGTCATCCCAAGAATTCAAATAAGTTGTGGCATTATCTCCAGTTTATAGATAATAATAATACCTGAGAAGAGCATGCGTGTGAGTCAGAGGGAATGAGCCTTTGAGATCCACACAGTTGAAGATTATGGAAACTAAAAAAGAGGCTTCTTTTATCTTTCTTTAGTGGAGTAGGTGTGATTTGATTCTGATATCTTTAGGAAATAGGAGTAGTAGTTTCTCATCAAACTTAACTAAACCTATTAAACTGGAAAATGTTGCAGGGTATTTTTAGAAAGCTATTTAATGTTTGCTTTCCACAGAAAACTAAGGTAGAGAGCACTCTTTTAGAAAAGGGGAGTGTTAATTCAAGGTAAAGGAAAGATGTGTTTCGGTCAAAGCAGTTATTGTAGCTAACTGACTCTTTCTGTAAAAACACCAAACTAAATGCCATGCTATACGAAAGCTTTACATTTTTCCTGTAGTGAGATCCTTGATGTACTAAATAATAAAATTAAAAGAATCAAACAAATGAAATATTGTACTTATACATGTTTAAAATAAAAGCTAGTGAGCTCATTTTGCTATCACACAATTAGCTAGAATTTAATATAAGTATATTAAGAATATCAGGGGGCTGGAGAGATAGCATGGAGGTAAGACGTTTGCCTTTCATGCAGGAGGTCATCGGTTCAAATCCCAGCATCCCATATGGTCCCCCGTGCCTGCCAGGAGCAATTTCTGAGCCTGGAGCCAGGAATAACCCCTGAGCACTGCCGGGTGTGACCCAAAAAAAACCACAAAAAAAAAAAAAAAAAAGAATATCAATATACAGATACACACTGGTGAGCAGGTACTTGCACATATCAATATACAGGTACACACTTGTGAGCAGGTACTTGCACATTTTTTCTTAAAAAATGTACTTTTCTTTTGCTGTTAGATATCATAATATATTCTGAAAAATGTCTCTTCACAAATAACAGAGAGATAATACATGATTTTGTTTATTACCAATCCTAGTTTGATCTGTGGCACAGAATTTGGTTACCTCTAGGTGTTATCATTGAGCACAGAGCCAAGAGTGAGTCCTGAACACAACTGGGTGAGAGCAAGGATGAGTGAATAGTAAGGAAAGGAAGGGAAGGGAAAAGACGGAAAAGGAGGAGAGATGAAGTGAGGGAGAGGAGAAGAAAGGAGGAAGGGCATGGAAAGGAAGGAAGAAAGAAGTAAATACGTTAGGAAATATCGGGCTGGAGAGATAGTACAGAAGTAGAACGTTTGCCTTGCAAGCGGCCCACCCAGGACCAACGTGGTTCGAATCCCGGCATCTCATATGGTCCCCTGCGCCTGCCAGGGCGATTTCTGAGCTGAGAGCCAGCAGTAACCCGTCAGTGCTGTCAAGTGTGACCCCAAAACAAAAACAAACAGGTAGGAATTAGAAGAGCAGGGAGATATTAAAACAAATAGGGTGTTTGTCTTGCATTCAGCTAACTCATGTTTGACCCCAGTGTCCTGTATGGTGTACCAAGCCTGCCAGTATTGAGCCCTGATCACAAAGCCAGGAGTAAGTCCTAAGCATTTGCAGTGTGTGATCTAAACAATGACAAAGAAATAAATTAGGAATATTTTAAAAGTTTCTACTGATTTCTACAGATTTAAATGCCATCTGATTAAGAACACATTTTTAACTTTCTCTCTACCTCTTATTCTGGGTCACCACTGATACACCACCTGTATAACTGCAGGCTACTTCATGGCCCTACCTAGCCCCTAGGTCTTTACTCTGTCCTTCCATTCCTGTTCTTTCCTTTTTCTTTTTTGTGAAGAATTTTTCCTTCCCTCTCTTTATGATTCATTTGACTTTTATATTTTCATTAAATCAAATGCTGTACTGATCAAAATAAGTCTAAACTCTGGTTCCATTTTAATTTCAAAAGAAGGAAGTTGAGTTTCTAAGGGGTTCTTGAAGAGACAAGCGTAAAAAAGGAGGCAAAAGTAGGACCAGGCAGTGGTGTGCTTTTCATCATGGGGGCTGTGTTGTCATGAGCTCTCGTGTCATCCAGCAGAGAAAGAGGAGGGACAGTGCTGCTGTAAGGTAAATCTGGAGATAACAATGAAATTCTTCTGTTGCCTGGTGGAGGTGTTTAGGATGTGTTTTCTTTATATCTTCATCCGCCCCTAATTGAGGATGCTTTAAAATTGAATGACTAGCAGTCAAAACGTGTTTGCTTCAAGCTGAGAAGAAAAATGCTGGTGTCTCCGCTTCCAAACTGATTGCGCTTTGTACACAAGTGACAGCTACAGTCACTTTGAGTGACTGATAAGTGGGAAGCTTTGCCACTTATCAAGGAATGCACGCTGAAAAGAAAAGACTGGAGCCGTTTAGATGCTTTCGCATGTTCCAAATAACATCTTACATCAGTCAGCCTCAGAAGCACTGAAAGACATTTACAATGAAGTAATGTATATAGAAATGTGGTCTCTGTGGACGTGGGTATAGAGTGAGACAAAAACCCTCTAACAAGCAAGTAGTTAGAAAGGGGTAAAAGGGAAAGTAGTGTTTAGGGTTCACTATTGGCAAAATGAATCGACAGTTAATTACACATATACTGATGAAATTCATCTTTAGTTTTATACAGTTAAAGTTGAGAGTATCTGACTTGCATTTATGTGCACAGCTAGCTCTTTCCACCAAAGTGGATATTTTGCCACATCTGAATCATACAAGTGCCTTGGTAGATAGGAAGGATTCTCCTCATTCCTTTGTCTTATAGAAATATAATTCAAATTTTAAGCAGATGATAAGATAATTAGTGAAATGTAACCTAAATATCATTATGACATATTAGTAAATGCAAGTGTCTTCTCTTAATATTAGATATCATATTGAGATTGTGGGTAATGAATATGCGTAGGTTCAATGGACTATAAGAATTTGTAAAAAGATATCACAATTCTTTTAACTCTAAGTTATTAGATTTACATTTACAATACCTATAAATATTCTGGATTTTTCTAGGACATTTTTATTTCAAATGTTTTCGGTTATTCAGATGAGTTTTTTTTTAATACGTTGGATCCCAAATAAATAAGGGAGATGTATTAAGTGCAAATGATATAATCCTTCTTGCTGACTCCAATAGTAAAACTCAAGTTTCAGTTTAGGTGACTCCTCCTCTCTATATACTAATTCATAAATGCTTTGCATAGGCCTATCTCCCAATTTTAAATTGGAGATACAGCCTTGGTAATAATTATAATCCTGGTGAATTCTTCAAGCTTCTGAGGCTTAAGCCTGTATTTTTAGATATTAAACTTATTGTATAGTTCTAAATTATTTAAGTAATATTAAACTGAATATTTTATGTAATTATTAAGCTTGCACACTAATTGTTCCTACTAACTATAAAACTAAAGGCTGCTTATTTTGAGTAACTGTAACCATTTTGATATTACACAGTCTGTGAACTGTAAAAGTTAACCACTGAGATCAAGGGTTTGCCCCAAATCCTTTAACTCAGCTAACATTCTCTTTCATAGCAAGACTTCCTTGATGAAAAGAGCAATGTACCTGCTCTGGACTTCACCACAGACCAGTACTTTGAGTAGAACTTTATTTTAACTCTGATCAATAGAATGATTAATACAGAAAAAAAATAGGCTTGGAAGATAACCTAGTTCAAGTCTTTATTCTTTTGTACTTAAATTAGATAAGGTCCCAAAATTAGGACGATTACACCCAATTGGCATAACTAAGTAGATCATGACATGGTCTCTTGCCCCAGTTAATTACATGAAATAAGTGAAGATCATTAGGACTGCTGAACTCAAAATGAGCAGCAATTCAGAAGAACCAACAAATGAAGTTAACAACTTCATCTCAAATTTAAAAAGGGTATTAAATGTTATGCTAAAAATTTATAACAATATTTGAATGCTTCCATAAAAATGTAAATGCCACATCCTTTAGGAGAATGACACATTGCTTTGGAGAAAGCAGCTAGGGAATGTTAATCAAAGACAACTCGGGTTTGCTCAAATTGTCAGTATACCTATTTGGAAGGAAAGAGGACAAAACTTATGTTTTCCCTTTTGGTTTTTTCTATTAAACCCTGTGGTGTTCAGAAACTACTCTTGACTCTGTGCTTAGAGATTGCCCCTAGTGTTGCCAAAAATTGAACCCAGGTCCTAATACCATACATGGTTTTAAGCCTTTGGGGCAAGTTCCTTTCCCAGAACAAAACTAAACTTTATTTTTGGGTCAATACCACTATATGGTACTCCAGGATTTACTCCTAGTTCTGTACTCATGGATCACAACTTATGTCATTTCACTCAGAGGACTATACGTACTATTATATCTAGGCTAGCTGTATGTAAAGCAATCATGAACCCTTTGATCCCTGAGAATAAAACTGTTAACAACTTGTATTTTATTGGCTTATGATGCCATTTATGTTTTTTTTTTCTCTAAGCATTTTGGATGACTTTTTTTTTTCAAATTCATTATTTTATTTTTTTTATATTTTTTATAATTATCTTTATTTAAACACCGTGATTACAAACATGATTATAGTTGTATGATTACAGTCATGTAAAGAACACCCCCCTTCACCAGTGCAACATTCCCACCACCAATTTCCCAGATCTCCCTCCTCCCCACCCTCCCCACACCTGTACTCGAGACAGGCTTTCTACTTCCCTCATTCATTCACAATGTTATGATAGTTTTCAGTGTAGTCATCTCTCCAACGGCACTCATCACTCTATGTGATGAGCCTCATGTCATGAGCTGCAGCTACCAGCCCTCATCTCTCTTGTCTCTGAGATACTTTGAAAAATGTCTTTCATTTTTCTCTAAAGCCCATAGATGAGTGAAACCATTCTGCGTCTTTCTCTCTCCCTCTGACTTACTTCACTCAGCATAATAGATTCCATGTACATCCATGTATAGGAAAATTTCATGACTTTTTTAAAAGCATAATCTTAGTCTATAAATGAAATAAAGAAGCATGTTCATGTTATATTATGATGATCATCTTTAATGTCTACCTCTAAGTAAATTTTTGATAAACAGTAGTTTATGTTCCTTCAATATTGAACTAATATTTTAAAGGATTTCTCAGTGGTTGTACAGGTTTCAAAATCTTAACTTAGGTAGAATATATTTTGGTAAGGATATTATTTTTTCATCATTCTATTAATTTTTATTTTTTTCTCATTGTAAAATGATGCCTATTACCTAGCCTGCTCCCCATTTAGGTTTATTTGATAGACTCCTAAAATGTTTTGGTTAATGTCTATCTTTTCAGGTTTTTTTTTTTTAAACATCTTAGCATTTTCTTCCATAACAAATGTGTCATTCATGTTAGATATTTCTCTAAAGTTTTTACCTTCTGAGACATTGAGTGGTTTCTTTTGTGATTAAAAGAAGTTGCTATTCTTAACTGAATTAAAAGCATGATCTTGAAATCTTCAAATACTTCCATCAACATGTCACCACTTTAAACTGTCTTTACATTTTCCTGTCTTTTACCCCATATCTTATTTATTTATATTTATTTTGGTTTTGAAATCATTCCCAGAAATGTTCAGGATTTACTCCTGGCTCTATGCTCAGATAAGTCCTGGTCATTCTGAAAACTACATGATGCTTATTATTGAACCAGAACTAGACACGTGCAAGGTAAGCACCTTACTTGTACTACATGACCCTCCTGCCGTATCTTAGTTTTAAGATGCTTATGGCCCAATTTCATTTTCAGACAACAGACAGTTTAATGAGAAATAGGGGAAAGAACACAATTGAGAAATAAGTACACATCTAATATATTTTGTAAATATTTGATGTTTAAAAAAATCAGTATCCTGGTGAGTTAAACATACTAATAATTCTATAATCTGTTCGTCTACCATCTCTCCAAAGTATTGTTTCATTTCTTTTATTGTGACTATTAGAAGATACACTGAGACAGTGCATGTAAAGAGTGCCCAATGCTACAGAATGGAGGAATTGGTTTCTTATTCATAAAGTAAATCTGTACTCATTCATACTGTGACTTCTTGTAAGCATTTGATGATTTTCCTATAGGGTTCCAGTGATAGTCTGAGAAGCCAGGATCTGTAGGAGGGGAAATAAATGATGAAGCCAATCAGTGAATATTCTCGTACTTTCTTTACATTAAAATATTGTTTTTCTAGTAAGGTTAACTTACCTCTGAGCATAAAATAGATCCATAAATATGCCACCAGACTGAGAATTATTTCTGTGAAACGTATAATTTTGAATTAATTTCTTTTAAGTGTGGAGTCACTGGTAGAGCCAAACCTTGTAGTTCTCACTGTTTCTTACTGACTTTGTGTTTCCAAGTGCTGGACAAACCTATATAGTGCTGGATGTCAAATTGGGATCAACTGTAAGCATGGCAATTGTCTTATTCTCTGCACTCCCTCTCCATCCCAGAAATATTTTTTTTTTCTTTTGGTTTTTGGGTCACACCCGGCAGCACTCAGGAGTTACTGCTGGCTCTCCAGTCAGAAATTGACCCTGGCAGACTCAGGGGACCATATGGGATGCCGGGATTCGAACCACCATCCCTGTGCATGCAAGGCAAATACCCTACCTCCATGCTATCTCTCTACCCCCCAGAAATACTTTTACATAAATGACATATAAATGACACATAGAGAAGTCAGGTAGTCCCATAGTTAGTAGATACTTGGAATTCTTTGCTCATTCATGCCCTGGATCATTGCAAGACGGAAACAAAGAGCTCACTCAGAATTAACTTTTAAGTATGTGTTTTCTAGCTTATTTGTACATTTCCTTTTCTTGTTTTCTTAGATAGTCTTTGATGTCTCCTTTAAATTAAGGTTAAAATGCTTTCTGGATTGTAAAAGCATTCATGTCTATCCTTATCAAGAAACACTTAATCAAAGATTTCTGACTAAACAAGACTGGTTATTTATCAACCATAGGAATGAAATGTTTTTCTGTGCTAGATACAAAAGATAACAAATGCTGTGTTGCATTCCTGAATCACCAGAGTTCTAAGAAAGCTGCTTATTTCCTGCTTGCAAAGAGACTTTATTTCTTAAACTGTGGATCACACTACCACATGAAGTTGCATGACTTAAGTTTTTCTAAAGAAAATTTTTATGATTTATTGTAAGTAAATATTTTTTGTATATGCATAATTTATATACCTATGAATCTTTAGTTAAATAAAGCATTCTCTAGTATAAAGGGGTTTTGTTTGGACAAAAATAAAGAAGGCCTGCAATACACTCTTTTCAGGCATTTTTATTTTAAGACTTCCAGTATATGTGAAAGTAGTTGAAATGCTAGAACCCACGCATAATATTATTTTGTCTAGTGGGAAAGTTTATTAATGACTTGTGATGCTAAGATATACTCCTATCCTGTCCTTGCTTTCTCTAACTAAATATTCAGAATTTTTTCTCCTAAAATGGGAGAAAATTTACTTTTCTGTAAACTTTTTAGTGCCATATTCAGATTTCACATGGAAATAAATTTTCTTTATCTGATACTATCTTTATATTTGATAGCATTTTCGTACTTTTCACCATTTTTAAAGATCTGACCAATTTTATTAACTTTTAGATTTAAAAAATAATGTGTGCCATAAATTTCTCAAGTCAACACTGATAATCTTTTGTTTTTTCAAATAAGGCCCTCAATATTTTTTGGGGGGGAAGGGGGTTACAGTTGGGTTACTCATGGCTCTACGCTCAATCGCTCCTGGCAGGCTTGGGGGACTATATGGAATGCCGGGATTCAAACCAATGTCCTTCTGTATGCAAGGCAAACTCACTACCTCCCTGCTATCTCTACAGCCTCCAGGCCCTCAATATTTTGACTGTGACATAATCTTTAGAAAATTAAGGCAGAGATACTATTAGACAATTCAAAATTACCTGAGTTTTCACAGGAAAAAATGAAGGATTAAAAGTGGTTTTCTAACATAGTATATTATTTAGCTGTGCCAATTCAACTTAGATCTATCTCCTATGATATAAGTATTCTAAATTTTTTGGAAATGTGATTCTTAATTGTCCAACTCTTTCAAAGTTAAGTAAACTTTATTTAAACACCATGATTTATAAAGCTGTTCACAATACAATTGTTTCTGGTATTTAATGATCCAATACCAGTATCACTGCCACTATGACCTTCCCCCAATGTCTCCAGTTCACCACCACCCCCAAACCTGCCCATTACTAGACACAAAATATTTTATATTGTTTATTATGACTCATAGCTCTTCCTAGTTTTACTAAGTCATTGTCTAAGTATTTACTAAGTTGTTAGGTGCTAATTTTATGTTATTGTCTTCACTCCTAAGTTTAGTTGGCTGCGACACACAACTTTTCCTTTTAGTTTTCTTTACTGAGCAGACAGCACCTTAAAGTATGAAGGTGCCACATGGTCATATTTGTGGCTGATTGTTCCAGAAAACTTTGTAGTTGGCATGGTTCAGCTGCCATCATTTCTTTCACAGTAGTCATGAAACTAAGCCATTTCTCTACTGTGAGAGCCAGGTGTGGGTGGGTGGAATGCTGGGCTTTTGGGAAGGCTGGGACTCTGTTCATCTCCATAGTTCAATGGATCCAGAGATCTTGTCTGGTAGAAGCCAGGTCTACATAGAATGACACAGCTGCCAACATCTCTCCAAGATCTTGTAAAATAGCTTTCATTTAAGGGTGCACATGACAGGTTTAATAAATTCTATTTTTTAATAAAATTTCTGGGTTCAAACTAGGTATCACAAGCATTTTTATCTATCCATGAAATCATAAAGGATAAAGTTCATCTGGGAAAGATGTACAGTTAGAAAGGCATATTTTCCTGCTGCCATTGACTACTGGTATCCCTGGAATAGATAAGAGACTGTTTTGTTCTCCTTATGATTCTGCTTTAACTTAAAGGAGATGCAGAAATGATTCCAGGATGTGCTGTTATTTATTTCACTACTCCTTGGCCCTCCTCTCCAACTTGACCACTATTAAGTTTTATTCTGTTCTGGCTGTGCCAAGCTATACTAAATGTCAGTGGGATATCTGCCCACATCATCTGCTATAATGATCTGTTTCTACTCATGGGGACTCATTCATTGAAGCTCTCTTTCTACTATCCTACATACCCACCTGCTTGCTCAGGAAATATAATTCTTCCCTTATGCACTCCTGAGTTGGTCTTAATAAGCACATTAGTGAGAAATGTAGCTTGAAAATTTTAGGATCTCTCACATGGTAGTTGAGATAAAAAAATCAACTAACTACCATCCTGTGTGTGCCTTAAATGTTTCATAATACTAGAACAAATGTCAGGTTTGATGGTTGTCTGTTTTTCCTGTCATTATTGTGAACTTAGAATTTGAGTAAAAAGTGTTCCACAAAGGGAATTGGTTTGTTTCTTGGTTGTTCTTCCCACCCAAGAATGAGCAGAGCAGGAGAACAAAATCAAGATCACAAATTTGTTTCATGATAAATAGGACTGGCTGGCTTTTGTTTGTAGCATAAGGAATAGTAGCGGCTTAAAGGAATTTGCATTTCAACCTCCCAGTATTTGACTATACCCATGTTTAATTGTCAGAACTATGCAATGATAAACATATCTCTTCTTGTCTACAAAACAGGCCAGATGTGTCTGCCTTTCTTTATTTCTAAAGATTACTCCTCTTTTAAGTAATAATCTCAAGTGCTAGGTTTTAATATTATGATTGATTTAACAATATTTCACTAACTTGGTTCTCAGTCAGATAGAATCCTGATCTAGTCTGCTTTGTAAATAATACATGTGTGATGCACTTAGAATCATGTGACTTAAATTTAATTTTAGTTTCTTAGTAGCTCACACTATCCTCTGCTTTGCACAAATTAGCATAATTGAGGTTTCTATATAGATTTGGATTCAAAAATTTGGTAGACTGTTAAAATACTAGAATCACTTGTAAGAAAAATGTAACTTCATTTTCAGTTTTGGAAATGTCACGAGGTCTCTGGAAACCAGGAGATATTTAAGATAGATGCATTGCTAATGATCACTTTGTTTGGATGGAAGTTATTTCTTAACTACGTTGCTAATCATTGTTTGAGGCCAAACATGTCTTTGAGAAATAGTACTTTATTTCTTTGAACATCACTTATTGAATTCTGTTCTATGTTACTGCATGCATTACCACTGACATTTCTGTATAAAATTCATTCTTGAGAAGGACCATATGGGAGCTGTTGATTGCTTCATCACAACTGGTGTCTTGCCTCCAGCTGTGTACAATAACCTGGCATAGCTGTGCTTCATGGATAAGTACTAATGTTGTTATTGGTCATAAAAATTGTTAAGGTACTTAGAGAAATAATAGGATCTCAGCAGAGGAGCAGAATATCATTTCTATCTGACCTTTTAGAAGTTACTGACAACATCCATGATGAAATTAATATAGCATACGTTATGACCACTTTATTTCAATTTAAAAACTTTATGAATTTGTTAGTTTATTGCATCTTTTGTCATCTGATAAGATAATAGGAAATCAAGAGACTTGTGCTTCGCTATAAATTGCTGAGAAGTAACTTTACCATAGAATCATGGGGTATAATTTATTTTGCAGGTTTTAGGGCCCCTCGGGCATAGCTCGTAGGTCTCAGGGTCACTCCTGGCAATCCTAGTCCAACCAAAATAGAGGATTTAGAGTTTGTGTCTAGTGATGGTTCTTGGGAACATCAAGGAAACTTAGAGGAGGATATGCCTAGGGCTACATGGTGCTGGGAAGTGCATGTGATGGGCAGTTCCAAGGCTCAAACTAAGGTCATGCTCATGTACCTACTCTGCCCAGTATGAATCTGTTTTTATTTTGTGGCCCATGAGTTGCAAATAATTTTATAAATTTTTATTATATATTCATTTTCAAATTAAATTCGTTTTGATGTCTCCCTAAAGATGAACCTTACTATATGCACAAATATTTTATTCAAAAGTTCATAGACTCATAATTTTATAGAAGTTAGTATTTGTTTTTATCATTGATTTGTAGTCCTATAGAATTGTAGGTGTCTGGATTCACACCTCTTTAGGTGTATAGGTCTTTGTTGCATTGATCACTAAACTCATTGCCACCTCATAGCCAAAATAACCCTTGGCTGTCTCTCCTTCCTACCCTCCTATTGCACTCTGCTGACCATGATTATTTGCCTGAGTCTTGATGGGTTTTGCCAGTTCTTTAGATATTTATATTTCACATTTAAGTGGAACCATTTGGTAATTGTCTTTCTCTTCTTGACTTAGCATGGCCACCTCAAGTTTTATTCATTTTTTTTCATTCATTTCATTCATTTTATCCAACAGCCACATTGAGTCATTTCAAGTTTGATGTAGTCTTCCCTGAAGTATTTTACCAAAATTGCTTTATCTTCCCTTTGTTGTTGATTCTAAATTTGGACAATTGTAGATAACGGTCTTATGAAAATAGAGGTACAACTACTCTTTCAAATTAGTGTAAAAAATGTTTCTAATTCTTTTAGAATATTTAAATAATATCTTCACTGATAAAAATACATTACTTATGAAAAGTAAATATACTCAAAATAATTTACCAGTATGTCCATACTTGCTTTTATACAAATTTAATCAATTCATTTAAGAATAAGATAGACTTATGAAGAACATGTACCAGTAGATAGATGCTAAAAATTACTTTGAGGATTTTATCTTAATCAGTAGCTTATAACATAAAATTCATCTTCTTGCTGTTGCCTTTACATCATGTTTAAGAGAATCTATTTAGGAAATAGATTTACATGATGGACTATTGTATCAAAAATAAAAGTAGGACTGAAAAATTGTACCAATTAGGAAAATTAACCCATATATACCATTGAGTAATGCTGGTCATAGAGCAAAATATACATTATTAATCCAAGTACATTAAATTCAGAGAGGGAGAAGAGCCCCCTGAATGAAAGAGGGAGCAAATATCTCTATTCCTAACACTATAGTAGGATGAATAAAATTGAGAGGCAGCTACATAATGCTCCAGTTACTGATGATGCTGATAGTGGTTGAGGACACACCCTAGAATCCTCTAGGACTGAATTTATGGTCTTGGACACTGTCATTCATAACTGTAGAAATTCTTCAAACTCTGGTGCCAAATATTGGGATGAAAAGATTTTATTTGCTAGTTTTAGAATCGCTGTTGTACTGTTCCCATAGGCTTGACAACAAAATTCCACCCTGGGACTTAAAATCTTATCTTACCATTACAGAGTTCTTGGATTCTGATACCACGGTATCACCAGAGTGAGTTCAGTATGCTGCATTCAGAAATTTCTTACTTTGCCTCTCCCCTCTGAGTTCTTTGCTGACTTGTGCTTCATCTCTACCTGTGTCTTCACATCATCTCTCCCTCTAGATAGCTTATGTGTCTCTAATATTCCCCTCCATTTTCTTCCAAGAATGCCAGCCAAAACACAGGACATGCTCATCTTCCAGATCTTTTACTT
The DNA here is from genome assembly GCF_024139225.1 of Suncus etruscus. Lineage (NCBI taxonomy): Eukaryota > Metazoa > Chordata > Mammalia > Eulipotyphla > Soricidae > Suncus > Suncus etruscus. The sequence continues at coordinate 25,015,254 of NC_064858.1, forward strand.
ATTCCATCTATGAAGACCTGACTTCCAATAAGGCAACGTTTATAGGTTTCATGTACTAGGACTTAGAACTTTTACTTTAACAAACACAATACAATTGATTGTCATTTATAAAGAATATTTATATAGTACACTATAATTATTTTGACTGGTTGAGAATCTTCTTTCCATGAGAATATATTGAGTAGATGGAAGAACAAGGACATGACTATATGAACACATAATTGGAACATATAATTGCCTTCTTTTCCACGAGAGGTTTCTATGTGAGCCTTTGGATAGCACAGGACTTGCTTTTTAGAGTGATTACTTTCTGAGTCAAGGCTATTATTCTCAGAGGTATAATCTATGGCAGTGAGAACTTGGCTTCAGAGACCTTTGTTAAAAACCTTTCTCCATTGCTTAGTAGTTGCATACATTTAGAAAACTAATCTTTTCTATTTTGTTTCATTTTTTCATAATGAAAAACATATTTTAATGTTATGGCACTGTGATTTTACACAGTTCTTCATAATTGAGTTTTAGGAGTACAGTGTTCTGACAGCAGTGTCACCAATAGTGTCTACTCCCTTTCACTAATTCCCCAGGTTCCCTCCCATCTCCAGCCTGCCTCTTTGGCAGGTCCTTTTTTGGGTTTGGTTGTTGTAACGGGTAGGGACCAGGGGCCATGAGCACCTTGGTGGTGTCTATAGATATATCTAAAGTACAGAGTTGACCATACAAAAAAATGAAGCTTTGCAAATTCCAGTTTATAAATTTATAATATAAAGTTTATAATTAGTGATAATTATTATAATCATATGTTTCTTCCAGGTGGACTCTGGCTGCTTGTTTTGTCCTGAGGTTACAGTCAATAGCATTCTCTTACAGCTGTGTTGTGGAGCATGTAGACACAGCCTCAGGGCCAATTTGTACCTGATCTATATTTGCTCAGCTGATGAAATTTGTATCAACTACTTTCATTGTTAAGAATTTTTTAAATATCAATTTTGCATCATCTTCATGATTCTTATCATTTTTTCCTGGATTTCTGACCATCTGGAAAGAGAATTATATATCACATTTGCTGTGTGTCTAATTTGATGCCAAAATATTTGATGAATTCAGCCAGATTTTTAAACAACTGATCTTGATTGATTGAGTTCTTACTGAATTAACAGAGGTGGCTTGTTTGTGGGCATTGTTCGATTCTGATTCTATCATCTGAGAAGTGTAAAAATAGCAAGGACTCCTCATTCAGACAGAAGAAAAGTTTAAACAGTGCCTTTGTCTTATCTAAGGCTTAAGTAATTTATTTATTCTCATTTCTAAAACACAGATAATGTATCTTTGTTGTGATGATTATAAATAAAATAAAAAATACAAGTGAAGTGCCCAGTTAACAGAAGGTTCCTCAAAATGGTTTTAGAAAAGAAGGTTTTAATAATAGGCTATTAATTGGTATCTTTGTGATTTAAATCTTGATTTTCAGAGACTATTTTCAGTGAAGGATTTTATTTTAAGAGTAAGAATTTTTAAATAAACTCAAGATGTGTTATATCATATTCAGACACTTAATACAGTTTAAAGCCTTCTAATTATTTTTTCTAGCTGCATTTAAAAAAGTTTTCTGTTATTTTACATATAGCTAATATTCCTTTTAGGGTTATTAGCTATATCAAGTTGATCAGTATTTATTTTTGAAATTCTACTTAGGATTAGTAGTAAATACCAAGACAAAATATGAATTTAATATCAAGTTTATTAATTAAAGATAATTTTACCTCAAAATATATCTAGCAGATGTGTACTTCTGTCTTTGCTGAATAAGCAGGTAATTGGGTGCTGTTTTGTTTTGTTTGAGGGGATACACATCTGGTAATGCTCAGGGGTTATTCCTGGCTCTGTACTTAGGGATTTCTTCTGGCAGTGCTCAGGGGAACATCTGGGATATCTGGATCAGGTCAGGTGCATGCAATATAAATGCTCTACCCTCTGTACTATCCCTTAGGGTTCAATTGTTTCCTTTTTATATAGATTCAGACACTCGCAATGTATTATGTGACATATATATCAACACGAATAGATGTGTTCATTAAATATAATTTTAATTGTTGGGGCTAACTTAAAAATGATATAAAGACTGTCCAACTCTATTTAGTGAAATGCATTTTCTAGTATTCTGTTTTGAATGTATATGTCTTTGGTTTGGTTTGGTTTGGGGGCCAGACTTCACCATACTCAAAACTATCTCTTGCTTCTGCATTCAGGGATCACTTTTTGAAAGGCTAAGGGAACAGTGTCAGGTGCTGGGAATGGGGCCATAGGTGCTAGATTTATAGGTGCTGGGTTATAGGTACTGGGGATGCCTAATAGTGGGGCCAAGGGCCAACTTTGGACCCACTCTAAGGCAAGATTACCTACTGTACGATCTATCTCTCCATCCATGACTTATCTGGGACAGATAAGTTACTATCAAGTAGCATAAGATTTTTAAAATGAAACGTAACATTTTATACATTTTCAGTAAATAGGAGAAAAAGATAAATAGAAATATACTTTAAATTTAAAGTGCCACTTTTGTTCTAGTTGCAAGACAAATATATTTGTTAAAGACAAGACATAATTCTACATGTTATTTCTAAAATTATTTTATTACTTTTATTATTATTATTATTAAAATATGTTATTTTATTTTATTTAGAGTTCTCCTGAAATGGTACATCTGCATTTAAAATGGTGTTATTAACTGGTATGACTCCCTGAAAATATGTTAGCCAAAATTTTATACCATGAAATCATGCTGTTTAATTAATTACTCTGCTTCTCATTGTATGAGTGATGTATTTACCTCTGTTCCTGTAATAAATGTAGGTTTTCTTTTTTGAGTAAGCCACCTTTTCACCAAAGGACATAGATAGAAATAATGCTTTTAAAAAATGTCTTCCTTTTACCAGTTTCACAAGAGAAAACAAAGGTTAATGCTTCAGGATGTTGAACTAGGCAGAAGTTCAGTTTGAAATCTATTAGTTAAGCCACATACAATTCATGTACTAAATTTTTCCAAACACATTTAATCCCTTCCTTCATTCCTCTTTCCTTTCCTCCCCTTTCCTTCCCTCCTTTCTCCTTTTCTCTCCCATTATTCTTCCCTTTACCTTCTTCCTTCCCTTCCTTCCTTCCTTCTTTCCTTCCTTCCTCTCTTCATTTTCCCTTCACTCCACCCTTTCTCTGTCCCTTCCTTCTTTCCAATTCTCCTCCCTCCCTCCATTCTTTCCCTTTTCCCTCTTCCCTCCCTTCCTCCCTTCTTCCCTTCTTCCCTTCCTCCATTCTTCCCTTCCTCCCTTCCTCACTTCCTCCCTCCCTCCTACCTTCCTTCCTTACTCCTTCCTTCACTTTCTCCCTCCTTCCTTCCTTCCTTCCTTCCCTCCTTCCCTTCTTCCTTGCTTCCTTACTTTCTTTCATTCTTCCTTCCTTCCTTCTTTATATCCTTCCTTCCTTCTTTATATCCTTCCTTCCTTCCTTCTTTATATCCTTCCTTCCTTCCTTCCTTCCTTCCTTCCTTCCTTCCTTCCTTCCTTCCTTCCTTCCTTCCTTCCTTCCTTCCTTCCTTCCTTCCTTCCTTCCTTCCTTCCTTCCTTCCTTCCTCTTTTATTTTCTTTGCTTATTCCTCCACAACTAACTATTCTCAGGACCAATTCTTGGCTTCATACTCAGGGATTATTCCTGATGGGTCTCAGGGAACATAATTGATGCTAGGGATCTAATCCAGATCACACATGTGCAAGGCAATGCACTCACCCATTGGAATATTCTTCCAGTTCTTTAGACATTTTCTATCTCAGTCCTTTGAAAGAAGTAGTTATTTACCTAGCCCTTCCATTTTTGTTGCTGTTATTTTGAATCCCACACACTTGTATGAACTGCATGCATATTGGTGACTGTGATCTCTGAGAACAGGATTCTCTAGTTGTGCTCGCAAGCACACTTGCTTGCCAAAAACAACACACTGGCATAATAAATGACAATATCAGCACAGGGACATTTGACATGTGGGAGGGTGTTAGGGATCGAACTCACAGTACTAACACAGGAAAGGCGTGTTCTCTCCCTCTGAGTTATTCCTGAGTCACTAAGAAGAGAATCTTGGGAGTATTTATGTATTTTCTTAATATGAAATGCATTCACATATTAGCTATCTACTAATTTCTCAGAAAGATATTTTACAGGAAAGAATGAGAGTTCTCCTTTCCAAAAGACTGATTTAGATACCAAAATCTCTGACTCTAAACTCAGTGCTTTAATCAAAGCAAATGTTTTTATAGTCAGCAACATTTTAAAATTGATTTTTCAAATTTTTTTTGTTTTTTGTCAATTCTATAAGAATCATGAACGAGTTGCTTACTTTTACCGTGCAGTAAATTAAAATGTCTTCTTGTATGTATGTTTTAAGCATGGATGTGAAGTCTGAGATTATTTGTAACCATAGTGATTGTGGATGATATAAATACAGATAGATATTTTATCCCTTTATGTAACCATTTCAAATATATTTGTCACAATTGGACCTAAATATATTACAATTGATAAGTAGCTTATCTTGAAATAAAAGTCCGTAGTGTAACACTTTAATTTCTGATTATTAATTTTGTGTTTTAGAACTATTTTATACAAATAGTTTTTGTTAAAGAAACTTAACATTTTATATAAACTTTATATTACTGTTATGTATTTTATCTTAAAAATTTAAACCTATTTTAAATGACTTTTTTTAGTACCAGAAATATCCAGGATAATTTACTAGTGCCTGTAATTTTTTTCAGTTAGCCACAGACATCAGAGTATCCTAAGAAAATTGAATTACCGAAACTTATTTTTAGTTGCCACTGAAGGTGTTTTACTGTAAACTTCCAGGAGCAAAGCATTAGACAAACTTTCTTTTTTGGTTAATCTATGCTACCCATTTACATGAGAATTTATTTCCATAAATACATAGAATTTACTCGGCAATCGACTCAATGTCGTCTTTGTGGCATTTATTACTTCCTCGTAACATTTTCTATAGCTTTAGTAGTATGTATAAACACCAAATATAATATTTAAACCAGACTAGAAATTGAAAAAGATCACCAGCTAGATGACTATAATTTGTACTCTTTTATCTACTTTTATGGCTGATTCATGAAGGGTGTTTTTTTTTCCCCCTTTCTGCCTTTTGTTTACTATATTCCAAATTGTTTTTAAACTGTTACACAAGAGATTATGTTCCTTGGGAATGGTCCATTACATTTTGAATATCAATGCCATTCAAAGTTATTTCAACCATGGTATCAATCTCACTTAAAGCAATAAAAAAGCAAATAGTGGTAAGAGGCAGGATGCATAAAGCATTACTTTAAACAGTTAAAAAAAAAGATGTTAAATGTTCCCACTCTAGGAGCTCCTGCAGCTCATGATACATTTGTGTGCAACTGAGCAAGTGAAAAGTAGCAGTGGGGTTATTAGTGGAGAGAGAAGCTTACAAGGAACATGAAAAGGAGACCGCTTCGGCATTCAGGCTCCTTTCTTCCCGCATGCTGTTAAAAAGAGAGGATCATTTAAAGAAGCTCCTGTCGAACTGCCTTTTATTGTTTCTTTTCTTACATAAAGTTGCCAACAGGTTTCATTCATAAGGTGAGCTTGAAGGTTGTTGCACTGTCACTGAGCCACAGTGAAGGTGGTTTGTAAAGGGGCACCACCCAAGTGTAAAGACACCTGCTAGGAAAAGAAAGAAGAGAGAGAGAGCAGCAGCCCACAAGATCATTTGCTTTTTCTTCTAAGGCTTTTTCCTCCTTAAAATGATTAATTAGAGTTAAGTTGAGAAGACACCCTTGCTTTTGTGTGTGTGCATATGTGTGCCATATACATGTATGTTTATACCTGATTGTCCTCCCAGCATTAAAATGATAAAGGGTGTGATTAGTGTGCTCCAAGCCTCTGATCAAACTAACTGAGTTTAGTAACAGGTTCGAATACTTTCTGGGTCTGTGATGCTGACAGGTAAGATCACAGAGGCCTTATACAGATGTTTAGTGAGGAAGGATGAATTATGTGAGGATGGCGTAAGGGGGTGTGTGGTACTCTTTTACTTGGCCACTTGAACCTTGTTGTGTGTCTCAGCATTGCTAAGGAAACCCAATCCCGAGAGAGCAAGAAAGGTATTAAAAAGCTTCCATTAAACCTCAACCTCTCTTCCATGAAGAGGAGACTACTTGGAGTCAGAGTGATAAGATAATTCTAGCAGTAGGGCATTTGCCTTGTACACAGTTGACCCAGGTTCAATCCCTTGCATTCCATGTGCTTCCCCCAATCCAACTAGGAGAAATTCGTAAGTATAGAGCCAGGACTAACCCCTGATCAGAGGTGAATATATTTCCTCCAAAAAAAATAAATAAAAACAAAAAAAACCCACAATAGATGTAGTTTATTTTATCTTCCAATAATTCATGAAATATCAGTTGAGTTTATAACCATAAACCACTTTGGATAATGTAAAATTATCCGAAGTATATTTAGCACCATAATAGAAAATGTTCAAGAAACATTTGTTTCTATTATTATTATTATTATTATTATTATTATTATTATTATATTATTATTATTTGGTTTTGGGCTACACCCTGATATGCTCAGGTGTTACTCCTGGCTATGTGTTCAGAAATTGCTCCTGGCAGGGGGACCATATAGGATGCCAGAGATCAAACCAGGACAAGCCCATCCTGGGTCAGCTGCATGCAAGGTAAATGCCCTACCACTGTGCTATTGCTCCAGATCCTCGTTTTGAGGTTTTGAAATAATATTAGATGAAGAAATTTGTGATCATAAGAATATAGAAAATGCCCTTGATTCTTGTCATGAATTGTATATTATCAAGGTCAGTTTTTAAAAGTTTGTATAACTAAAGAGAAGCCAGAAAGGCCTTATATTTTCTTCTTTAACAGGAAATAAAATGTAGAAATTAGGATGTTGTTTAGCATAGAACACTTGCCTCACATGCCTGAAATAAGGGTTCAATCTCCAACACTGCACATAAAAAAGAATATTTTATACACAGTTTGTGAATATATATTTAACTCTATATATATAAATATATATGTTTCCAAGGCTAATATATGGTGTTGTCATTTTTTTTTTTTGGCCACACATGGTTACGCTCAGGGGTTACTCCTGGCTATGCATTCAGAAATTGCTCCTGGCTTGGGGGGGGGACATATGGGATCCTGAGGGATCAAGAAGCATGACCCATCCTAGGCTAGTTAGGCAAGGCAGACACCTTCTACTGCTTGCTCCACTGCTCTGGCCAAGGTGCTGTCATTTTTATTTTATTAATATCACAGAAGTATATAGCACTCCTGTCAATGCTAGCAATACATCTGTGATAGGCAGTGTTACTATATACATATACATATATATCACCTTATTGTTGTAAGTAATTAAAGTTGAGCTGATAGAAAGAAAATTTGTAACTGATCTCTTGCATTTTTATGATCTCAAGACCATAACTTGGTGCTAGGGATATGAATCAGGTAGCATGGGTGAAGAACTAGGTTTACATTTATATACTAAAAAGACCATGGCTCCATGAGAATGTCTGTAAATTCTTAGCAAAACATTTATATATGGCCAGCAAAAGAGGGGAGAATAGATTCTTTGCAGGTTTTTTGCTAAAACGTAATTGTTCGAGGAAAATGACATTCCCCCCCCCAATTCTAAGACTATTATATTGAGTTTGAAACAAAATAAGATGAGTTGTCACTCTCAGCTCCATTAATATGAAATATCAATGGTGTCATAGAACTCAGTGAATTAGAAAGAAATTTACTAAGAAAGATTTCATGTAAAAGCACTTTATAAACTTTGTACAGATGCAAAAATAGCAGAAGACAGTGAAAGGCAAAGGAAGTAAGAGAGAAAAAGAAGTGGGAAAGAGGATATATAACAATTGATAAATAGAGCCATGTAATATCTCTTGGGTGTTATTTTACCAGGCCTGCCTTTTTGGGCAGTCATAGTTATATTAATTTCCTTGTCCATGTCTCAGTCTGCTTTTGGATGGTGGTTGCCCAAATCATGAAAACACTAAGTACCACAGATAATTGAACTCACAGTTCCTATGCAAGATACTAACACTCCCAGACCACTTGCAACCCACTAACATTTTTTTTTTGACTGAGAATAGTCTTCAGTCCTGAAGTATTTCAATTGAAATTTCAAACGGACTTAAATATTATTGGAAGTTAACATTGTTTTGAAATGTTTTTGCAGCTATATCATGTGGTGTATTGATACACACCGCCCACGAGTGTGAGTATATGTGTATTTCCCGTGAGACTTGGGAGGGCGGCTTTGGTAAATAACTCAATGATTCATATTAAAAATTACTGTCCAGCCCACAGTCATCCCAATATATACAAATTCTAAGTCAACCTTGAAGGGTTCTTTCAAGTGAAGTTGAATTCCTAGTATCTGAATGTCAGACTAGTAATCGGCTTTAACTCCTTTCATTCTCACGTCCTTCAGCTTTCTCGCCCACTAATTTTTTTCTCATCTTAAAAAAGAAAAAAAAAAAAAACCCAAGATGTAAGAGTTGTTTGTAAGCAACTTTCACAATTATTTCTTTCCCAGAGAGTAGGACTGCCTGTTTGAATGTTCCAAGAAAGTATTGTTCTTATGTGACAACAGGTCAGAAAGACTCTGCATTAATTACACTAACATATGGTTATTAACAGATTCTAGCTCAGGGAGCAATACTTTTACAATGTTATCTTCCACATAGTCAGATGTTAGCCATATTGTCAGTGCTGGCAGCTATTGTTTCAACTCATTTACTTCACAGAGCTAATTACTCCCTAATAATATACTTTACCTGTGAGTTTTTCACTTGCTTGTTCCAGCAAAACCTGTTCACACTACATATGCTAATTATTGGCACGTATTCATTATGTAAGATAGCTTTTAAGTTTCAAGCTGTGCAGCCTGGCTTTCGGTATGGAGCCAGCTGGCTGCAAAGTTCCACCTTTTTTTACTAAAGTCATTAAAAGTTTTAATATGGGCCCATCTTGTTCTCTTTACAAGATTCAGTCTTTCAGGAATTCAAATGAATGTGCAGTTATCCACGGACAATTACAAATTATAATAAGAAGGGTTTTTGGGTTTCTGTAAGACAGTCTCTAAACTTGCACTCATTATAGCCTCTTCTGTTAGATTAGAAAAGATAAGTGAATTGTTTCACGGTAAAACTAGATGGTCAATTCGGTCTACTTATTTCATCCACAATATACAGCTTATGCCTGCTTTTGACTATTTTGCTTTCCCCTCAGAATAAGTTTAACTTTCAGGTGCTGTTTAATTTATGCTGGTATAAATAATAGAAAATCTGTAGTTTGACTGTAATATCCTTTCAATAGATTTTTTTTTCCAAAAGATTTGGTAATGCTGCTAGGTCCAAAGACTGTCCTTGAACTTTACTCGAATTCCCATTGATATCAGCAGGAATTAATATTTAAGTGTTATTTCAGTCAAAGTCAAATATGGCACCTCTAGTTTTAATGAACAAATAACATCATTTGGTTTGCATCCAAATATAATTAGTAGCTACTACCACTCAGTTAAATAACTCAATTTTGATGCACAGAAATCAAAATGGATTTGACTTTTATATACATCGTCACTGGTAGGAGAAATTATTTTTAAGTTTAGAACTAAATAAATACTCAGGCACAAACTTTACATGGTGTTTTGATTTGGTTTATTTTTTTTAACCTTAAAACCTAAATAACATTTTGGCCAGGGAGATAGCCTAAAGGAATATAGCATATGACATGGAAAAATAATAGTTCATTTCAGACATAGACAGAGATACAGTATTTTGTAACATTTGTCAGTTTTGTATATCATAAAACAAATTCTTCCCAACACCCCCATCTCTTATATGGCCTATTCAGTAAGTTGCGACTAATAATACTAAGTGATAAAATGCTCAAATACTCAGGTATGTTAGGTCCATGGTACTCTAACTACAAAATTTCATTGTTTTTAAGGTTTGGTGTAATTTTGTGAGTATTGGGGTTCAGGGAGGGACAGAAGTGAAAATAAAAGTCTTTTAATCTTTATATATCAGCAGCTCTCCATCAATGAGAAAGTGATTGAAGAGAGTCTGAAGTGACAGCACAGTGGGCAAGGCATTTGCCTTGAATGAAACTGACCCAGGTTCAATCCCCAGTATCCATATGGTCCCCCAAGCTGGCCAGGAGTGATTTTGATTAGAGAGCCAGGAGTAACCCTTGAACAACACTGTATTTGATCAAAAAGGAAAAGAAAAGGAAAGAAGAAGAAAAGGAAAGAAAAGAAAAGAAAAGAAAAGAAAAGAAAAAAAAGAAAAGAAAAGAAAAGAAAAGAAAAGGTGATTGAAGAGAATTTGACTTGGTTACAATAAAAGGGGTTTTTTCTGGATATCTAAAACACAAAAAATTAGGTGGACAAGTAGTCTGGGTCATTCCCAGTGGTGCTCAGGGCTCACTCTTAACTTCATATATAAGGATTATTACCTGATTATAATGTGTGGTGATATAGGATTCATATGTAATATTGGAGATTGAACCAGGGAAGTGGCAGCAAGGCAAGTGCCTTTATCTCTATATTATCTCTCTATTGCCCCCTAAAAGACATTTCACTACTTTTAGGTGAATGTAAAAAATACAGGTGTTACAAGTCCTATTTACAATTTAAACTTATATGGTTTTAATTGGTTGCCTACAGGTAGCTCAAATAATACCTGCTAAATCTACATACTGACCCATGTTGATAAAGGAACACTGATAGAAATTAATATTTTTATTTATAAAAAAGTTAAATGTTGGTTGAATCTTCATACAAATATGTTATTTATTGCTATATCTTTATGGAATAAAGGACTTCTAGCTTGGAGAAGAGATAAATTTTTGTTAATAAAATAACAATTTAACTGCACTTCAGAAAAGGATGCTTTTTATTTTTAAACACATTAAGAGACTTTTAAACTCTGATTTTCCCTATTATTTTTAGTTTTAACTAGATCTATGTCAGATACAAAAATGTGGCTGTCATTGCACATGGATTAACATACAGCAAATTTGACTGCAATTTTTATTTCAGAGTTGAAAACTTTGGTGAACATAAAATAACTGCAGGCATAGAAAGCTAAAACTGAGATAAAAATAAAATATACAAAATCATTTTAAATAAAAAAGAATAAGGCATCAGGTATATGTATATACATACCTACATATGTATGTATATACATACATACACACACATATATATAACAAATTCAGTGGAAAAGATTAATGTTTAATTCATTTTGACCATTAAATTATTACAGGATTTTGACTAGATTAGCGCTTTGTTTTTCTTGGTTTCACGCTGAGATCAAACACAGGCCTCTATACATTTGAGGCATGTACCCTATCCACAGATATTCTAATCATAATGTGTGGTGATTGAGGAACCATATGTAATATTGAAGATTGAACCAGGGTTCAATGACTAAAAAATTTGACTGAGAAAAAAATAAGATGTTTGCAAAAGATTATTTTTTGGGTCACAACCGGCGGTGCTCAGGAGTTACTCTGGCACTCAGAAATCACTCCTGGCTGCTCGGGGGACCATATGGGATTCCAGGAGTCAAAACCACCATTCATCCTGGGTTGCAGCGTGCAAGGCAAATGCCCTACCACTGTGCTATCTCTCTGGCTCCTATGCTAAAGATTTTAAATTTTTATTAGTTCTCAGGCTAAATAAAATAATTGACATTCCATTAGAGAAAGACCTGGTAGGGCTCTTTTCTGTCTTCTAGATTATCTAGATTTGGCATTATATATATTGAATAATTTCTATGTCTTTGATCGTTCTTTTTTGAGTGTATAAAAATATTGAACCTCTTCTCCTTTAGAAAGGGGTAAAGATATTATTACTCTTTGCCTTACCTTGCGAGAGAGTTTAACTTTTTTTTTTTGGGGGGGTCATACTCAGTGACACTCAGGGGTTAATCCTGGCTATGCTCTCAGAAATCGCTCCTGGCTTGGGGGACTATATGGGACACATATGGACCATATGGTCCATCCTAGATTAGCTCATCAAGGCAAACACCCTACCACTTGCGCCACCACTCTGACCCCTTAACAGTTTAAATTGTAGTGACCACCACCAAAGAAAAGTGTTGGAGAAGGAGCGATGGATTCCTGTTGGCATGTTAGTTGGACATACCAACTTTTGCTTTCGTTCATCCATTTATTCCTTGATTAAACTTCTCTCAAAGTCTCTTCATGCTACAAACAATTTTTGTCTTGAGAAAAATACTTTTGTATGCATTTCTACTCTTACATAAATTAAAGGAAAAACTTCTCAGGAAATTAGGTTCAGCGATATAGTGCTTGCCATTCATGTGGTCCATCTAGGAATCCAGGAATAAGCTCTTAACCAGGAGTACACATTAAGAACCTCTGGGTGTAACCCCCAAGAAATATCAAAACAAATACAGAAGCTAAGTGTAAATTATCTTAATCTCTGTGTTCTCTCTTTGCTGCTTCAATAATCAGTTTAATACCAAACTCAATATATTTGAGAGAAAAATAAAACAAATGTTGTGACATATGGATAGAGAATCTTCATAGCTATAAGTTGTTTAGTAAATAGGACAAGCTAGGGTTTTTGTTCTGAACTAATGAGGGGAAATTCATGACCAATATTCCTTACTTTTTACTGGGTGTTTTTCTACCATATATGGATGGAAAGGCTTGTCCAAAAAAGAGAATTCTGCAACCTGTCTTTAATCTGTTTAAGATTCCCATTACTTGTTTAAGGTAGTTAAATTAATGATAAAAGTTTCTTTTATACCCTCAGAGCTCTCACTACACTTTACTTTAAAATGACCATATGTCAGAGTGACATATGTCTCGACATTTTGGGAAGACTTAAACTTCAAAATAAATAAAAGGAAAAATTAAAATTAGTCCACACTATTACACAAAAATGGGCTTTTCTTGGGGTCCAGTTGTAGTATCAAAATGAGAACCAAAAAATAAGCTTGGGTTCATCTTTAAAGGGGATGGAGCTTAATTTAGCTTGAGACTCCACCATTAAAATTATGCTGTGATGATCACAATAAAAAGAGAGGTGAGGGATGGAGGAAGGAAGGAAGGTAGGGAGGAAGGAAGGGAGGGAGGAAGGAAGGGAGGGAGGGAGCAGGGAGGGAGGGAGGAAGAGAAGGAAGGAAAAAAGGAAGAGAAGGAAGGAAAAAAAGGAAGAGAAGGAAGGAAGGAAGGAAGGAAGGAGGGAGGGAGGGAGGAGGGAGGGGAGGGGAGGGAGGGGGAGGGGAGGGAGGGAGGGAGTGGAGGGAGGGAGGGAGAGGAGGGAGGGAGGGAAGGAGGGAGGGAGGGAAGGAGGGAGGGAGGGAAGAGGAGGGAGGGAGAGGAGGGAGGGAGGGATGGAGGGAGGGGAGGGAGGGGAGGGAGGGAGGGAAGGGAGAGGGAGGGAGAGGGAGGGAGGAGGGAGGGAGGGGAGGGAGGGAGGGGAAGGAGGGAAGGAGGGAAGGAGGGATAGGGAGGAGGGAGGAGGGAGGGGAGGGAGGGGAAGGAGGGGTAGGAGGGAAGGAGGGAAGGAAGAGGGGAGGGAGGGGAGGGAGGAAGGGAGGGAAGGAGGGAGGGGAGGGAAGGAGGGAAGGAGGGAAGGAGGGAAGGAGGGAAGGAGGGAAGGAAGGAAGGAAGGAAGAAGGGAGGGAGGGAGGGAAGGAAGGAGATGGGAAGGTAGGGGAAGAAAAAGGAAAGGATATGAAATAAAGGGAGGAAAGGAGGAACTCATATCTCGTTTGTATTTTTTCTCTTGTGTGACAGCAACAATTTAGTTCTATTTTTTTTTCAGTCCAATACCAAGGTTTCAGGGCTTTCCCTGGTCTGGGTCTTATGACAATTCAGTATCAGAGGAAAAATGTCAGAGCACAAGCATACAGGGCCAGGGCTGGAGAGAGAATGCATTGTACAAGATGATGAAGCCTCTCTAGGTTCAATCTGGATTCCCCCATATAGTCCCTTGAGTGCCACCAGGACTGATCCCTGAGCATACAAACAGGAGTAAGCCTTGAGCACTGCCATTTGAACCTTCCTCTCAAAAAAATTAGATAGCATGCAAAAAAGTAAACCATTAAAAATTTTCTGTTAGAGGAGTGCAGACAGGGGCTGGAGAGATAGCATGGAGGTAGGGCATTTGCCTTGCATGCAGAAGGATAGTGGTTTGAATACCAGCATGCCATATGGTTCCCCAAGCCTGTCAGGAGCGATTTCTGAACACAGAGCCAGGAGTACCCCTGAGCACTGCCAGGTGTGACCCAAAAACAAAAACAAACAAACAACAAAAAAAATAGGAGTGCAGACAGTAAGATACTAAGGGTGTTGAAAAGAAAAAGCGAGAGAAGGTGTGGGCTGTGGGAAAGAGGTGAATGGATAGAGGAGATAGAGGAGAGAGGAAGGAGAGGGGAGACAGGAAGAGAGAGGGAGAGAAGAAGAGGTAGGGAAGAGAGGAAGAGTGAGATTGGAGAGAGGAGGATAAGATGGGAAGAGAAGAGAGGAGGAAGGAAGAAGGAAATGAGAAAGAATAGTGGAGAGAAGGGAGGGAAGGAAAGGCGAGAGAGAAAAGAGAGTAGAGAAGAGGAACCAGAGAAGGTGGAACTAGGGGGAGAAAACAGGGGAGGAAAAAGGGTAGGGGAGGAGGGAGTGAGAAGAGTCAGTCAGTTGGAGAGGTGGGAGGGAAAACTGAAGATTGGCATGGGAGGCAGGAAAGAGAAATCTGAGCCTTAATTTCTGGAAATCTGCAGATTGGTTACTAAATAGTGCACAGTACTTGTGTATGCCACTAAAAATCAGGTGGTCTGCCTAGCAGGCCAGGCAGAAATGACCTCCACTCAGACCAGGAAGCATTGTTTTTGTGTTTTTAAAAGCCAGTAGCAATGTACTCCTAGCCTGTAAGACATTGATTTGAGAATCCAAAAGAGAGATTGCCTTAGAGGAACCGGGTTAATTTTAGACTGACAGCTATTCTAAATGTAACCTAAGAGGATTTAAAATAACACATGAAATTGTTGAAAATTGTTTCCGAGTGTTTAAAATGCATCCCAGGATAAAGCCCCCCAAAACATTTAAAGAGATTACAAATAAAGGCCAAATTCAAAACATTTGTCATCCAATTGAAAATTAGCACTCATGTAAAGAAGCAATAAAGTGTAACACAGAACCCAATCAATAAAAACCAAGCACAAAATGGCACAGATGTTAGAATTAGTCGACAAAGATGTTGAAGAAGCTATTACAAATATACTCCATATGCTCAAGAGAAGGATGAGGAAATAAGTGGAAGATACAAAAAAGATCCAAGATTAAATTTACAAATATAAAAAGCACAATAACTGAGATAAAAAATATACATTTAATGGGGTTAGAAACTGTAGAAGATAAGATTGAAGCCTTTAAAGACACAGCAGTAGAAAACATTCAGAGATAGAAACTTAATCAATAAAATAACAGTATTAGTAGACAAAAGTGAGCATAAAAGGTGAGGACAGACAATAAAAATGTTTGAAATAATTTTTGAGTCATACCTGACAGTGTTCTGAACTTTATGTGGTGCTTGGGATTGAACCCAGAATGCTGTGTGCAGTACAAGAGTCCTTCCCTTTGCAGTGTTTTTGTTTTAAAATTAAATTTTTAGGGGCCAGAGTGATAGCACAGCAGTAGGGCATTTGCCTTGCATGCAGCTGATCCAGGACAGACCTCAGTCCGATCCCTTGAATCCCATGTGGACCCTGAGTCAGGAGCGATTTCTGAGCTCATAGCCAGGAGTAACCCCTGAGCTCCTTGGGTGTGGCCCAAAAAACAAAAAAAAAATTAAATTTTTTCTTTTAACAAAAAAAGTTTAAAATGTTTATTCTCTATAAATTTATATCTAACAATAAGATATTAGATATAAATATAAATAAAAAACAGAAATAATCTAATTGCTGCAAAATATTGGTGAGCAGAAAACTTTAAAAGCCTCCAGAGATAAAAAGATATAATTTCTTACAGAGGAAATAAATGTTTGAAATATTTATAAGACATATAATATTGTTCGAAAAATTTAGTGCTGGGTCCGAAATGGTGGCTTAAAGGGTAAGGCGTCTGCCTTGCCCGCGCTAGCCTAGGGCGGACCTTGGTTCAATCCCAAGCGTCCCATATGGTCCCCCAAGCCTGAGCAATTTCTGAGTGCATAGCCAGGAGTATCTCCTGAGCGTCACTGGTTGTGGCCCAAAAAGCAAAACAAACAAAAAATCAGTGCTGTATTTAATAAATATACTGTAAATAACATAAATTATCTACTAATTGTCAACTAAAACTAATTGTCTACTAAAAATCTAGAAAGATAATTGCCATAAGCCAGTAATAGAGATAATAGGAAATCAAAGAACTTTTTCAAAAAAAGATGAAGAAAAGATTAAATTGGGGGAAAATGAGCTAAATCTTCTCTGTACATAAGTTTAAATTTTATTCCCAATTTTGTCATTAATCACATAAAATGTAAGTGATCTAATCTAATTAAATCAGAGATAGTCATAATAGATGGTTAGTTTTGGTTTATTTATTTTTATTTTTTTAATAAAGCAGGATTCACTTATAAGTCATCTGTTGAAGGAAACTGCTTTAATTATAAAGGACTACATTAAAGCAAAGAATATGGAAAGGATATACCAACTAGATACTAGTACAAAAAAAAAATCTGGAATGTTGGACCAGATAAATAGTTTAAGGTTACTTACTTGGCACTTGTCTTAAAAGAATGGATTCCAGGTTCCATCTTTGGTACCACATTTGGTCCCACTCCTAGCACTACAATGATTGATCTCTAAATATAAAACACTACTCAGTGACAGTAAAAGTAATATGGCAAATGTATCCAAAAGATATAAAAGTCCTAAATATTTAATTATGCACCTAATAATAACACTTCAAGTTTTATGAAATAAAATTACAGTTAAAATGATAAAAAGTTAAATATTTTACCAACTTGATTGAATAAGAAATTAGAAAATTAGTTGATAAAACGTAGTTTACTTGGCACAGATAATATCAGTGGACTCAGCTACTGAACAAAAGCAGGATGATTATTCCATTTTGTATATTGCTACCACAAACTTTTACATTGTTGTAAGAACCTAAAAATAATCATTCCAAAAAATATATTCCCTGAACAAAATGGAAGGTTATTATAAACCAATATGGCATATGTAGGTCATATCTAAAAATCTGTTAAATATGTATATAATATTAAGAATATTCCAAGTTGTTTTTAAGTTGAGAAACATACTTCTAAATAACTTACAATGAAATACACTCCGGTATAATGAGGCAAGCACTTGAATGAAAAGAAAATGAAGTCATCTGAAGGAGATTCCAAGTTTGTGACACAAAGCTAAAGCTGTTTTTAGAGGAGAATTTATAGCATCAAATGCCTTTAGAACAGGGGTCTCAAACTCAATTTACCTGGGGGCCGCAGGAGGCAAAGTCGGGGTGAGGCAGGGCCACATACGGGATTTTGCTTACTGAATATTCACAATAAAAAATCGCATTAGTAAGAAAAAGAATCGCAAAAAATCACATTAAACATTTTCATATCCCAAACGGAACTGCTCAGGGTATGCGAATGTTTAATGCGAGTTTTTTCTTACTAATGCGATTTTTATTGCGATTATTTGGTAAGCGAATAATCGCAAATACTGTGATATTTGAAGGCCGGCCGCAGGTCACAAAAAGTTGTACGGAGGGCCACAAACGGCCTGCGGGCCGTGAGTTTGAGACCCCTGCTTTAGAACAAAAAGAACAAAGAAGCAGAGAGATAATAGAATAGGAGTTTAGGCGTTTGCCTTTTTTCTTTACCATATAATGGCAATACAAGCAGTTTTAGGAGTCACTCTTAAGCATACAGCCATTACTAAACCCAAAGTACAGCGGGGTGGGGAAGAGGGCTTAAAGAGATAGAGAAGAGAGAAGAGAGAAGAAACTTAAATACGAACTATAAAACAATTACCAAAATGTAAAATAAAAAATATAAGAATAAATTAATTTAAAAGGTAATGTTTAGACCAACAATATTCTTCAACTTTCCATCACAAGGGGATAAAGGACAAATTACAAATATCTGGAAAGTGGGAAAGGACATATATGCAGATTCTGTAGGCTATAAAGTGAAAAGGGTCAATTATTGAAAGCCTCATAAATTTGACACCCCCCAGGAAAGTAAATCAAGAAAAATAAATAGGTGACATACAGATTGGAAGGTAAGAGAAAAAATCTGGTGGATTACAAATAGCACATCTGTGTTTATCAGTCCTCTGGAACCTGTCTTGAAATGTACAATAAGTTAGCATTGACAAAGGAGATAGTCCCTATTTAATATAATCATGTTTCTCTGTAGTATCAACAGTAAGAAATTGAATATCATATAGAATATAATTTATTTTTTAAAAATTGCATATTTCAAAAATATTGAATACTGAGATGGAGAGATAGTACAGTAGGTAAAACACATGTCTTACATCCTATAGATAAAGTTTAATCCTTGACATGGCATCACATCTAGTCCTCTGGACCACCCGGAGTGATTCCTGGCTTACAATTAGGAATAAGCCCTGAACTTTGCCCTCTAATAAATAAATAAATATGTATACATATGAATGTAAATATACATAAAATACGTATGGCATACTTGGATATATTCATTTAAGAAAGTATAAGCCAAATCCTTTTAATACAAAGTAGGAAATTTTCTAAGTGAATTTAAAGAAATGAAGATATGTGCTGTATTAATTGATCAAAGACAGCATTTCAATTTTATTTCATAAGTTTGTCAATAAATTCTTTCATACAAAAATAGATTTTGTAGAAGTTAATAACCTGCTTCCAAAAATTTTCTTTTCTTTCCTTTTAGGTATTTTAATAATTGTTTCAAAGTCAAACAAAATGCCATCCAGTATAATGGATAGCTTACTTTCACACTATTCTCATCAATAAAACAAGACCATAGCTTGATAGCAGATGTACAGATCAACGTAAAATATATATCAGCACAACAAAATATATATGCATATATAACATAATATTTATAAACTTAATGAAAGTTGATAAACATTCAGATGTGTGTTTGATTTTTTTAAGTTACTATGGTTTACACTGGACAAAGACTGTAGTGTATATAGGTAAAGTGCTTTTTTGCATGCAACTAACAGGGATTCAATCTCATATACCACATATCATCCCCCACCCCCAAATACTGCCTGGAGTTACTATCCAGTACAGAGCTAGGAATAACCCCTGAACATTAATAACTATAGCCAAAATTTCTTTCCCCACCACCCCCTAAAAAATAAAAATGTGCCAATTGACTTAACAGTAAAATATAATATTTTCAACAAACGCTCCAGGCACTGGATAGCATATGGATATTAGCTATTCTCTCATAGCACACATATTAGAAAACTATAAATGGATAGGGAAGTTAAATCAAAACAGAAAAAAAAACAAGTATTTTAGTAATTTTGGGTTATGCTAAGTTTAAGCTCTTCTAAGTTATTACATGAACACCTCTATAAAACTGTTAGCTATAAAAGGATAATAACTTAAGTATTTAAGTTTCATGAATGCTTATATTTTAGTCTTAGCATTATATAGACTTTTTAAAAGTCATATATTAATGGAAAGTATTTTCAAAATTTATGCCTGAGAAAAATTGTGTTTAGACTATAATAGTCTCTAGACTATTATAAGAATATTCTATTCTAAGAATAGAATTAATCCAAGAATTGAATAGACTCTTATCCCAAAAGATATGTGAACATAGGAATGCTTAAGAATATATTTTTTAATCCTATGGATTACAGAACACAGATACCTGTGCTTACAAAACAATGGCTAAAATTATAAGGAATAAAAAGGAATTGCCATTCTACTTGTGGAGAGATTTTGGGACTTATAAATTCACAGTGGGAATTAAAAATTGACACAGTCAACGGAATGTTTAAAGATCAACTAATGAAAAACAAAAGGGTATATATCAGCAAATACTGTAAATCTGTTTTGCAACTCAATAGTTCAAGAGCTGTATTTGTAACTAGAAAAGTAGACTTTAAACTGAATAATGTCACTGGGAGGAAGAGGGTGGGCTGCTCTTTACATATTTTTTTTATTGTTTTGTTATTACTTTTGGTTTTGAGGGCCACAAGTGTCAGTGCTTAGGGCTAGCTAAGGGATAACTGCGCTCAGGGATAACTCCTGGCTGTGCTCAATTCCAAGTCTATCAAGTGCTCCATCCACTGTACTATGTCTTTGGCCCCAGGCTGCTATTTATTGACTAAAGACTTAATTCCCCAGGAAGATATTGCCATTCTAAACTTGACTAAAACTGTTAAAACATTCTTGGATTAGATAATGCAAAGCTACTAAAACTGCAGAAAGAAGGTGTGAGTTCAACAACCATCATTGTAGAAATTTTCATTTGTTTTAAATTATTAGATGGCAAATGGATAAAATATTATGAAATGTAGACGATACTTAAGAAAAAGTAAAGCTTGACCAAAGAGGAACTTTTGGACCTGATTTCTATATTTAAAGAAAAAAATGTTTGTTTTTTTTTATCAAATGACATATGCAATGTAATAATTTAAACTGGTTCTAAGTCACAAATATTATAACTTATTTTGAAGAATATATATCACTGACTGTTAATTGACATTAATGTGATTAAGTTAAAATCATTAATAAAATATAAATAAAATGAAATATTTAAAATTATAGTATTTTAAATAACTTGAAGTAAAGACATTTAAGAATGTGGGGATTTGGGGCCGGAGAGATAGCATGGAGATAGTGTGTTCATTTGCCTTACATCCAGAAGGACAGTAGTTCAAATCCCGGCATCCCATATGGTCCCCTGAGCCTGCCAGGAGCTACTTCTGAGTATAGAGCCAGGAGTAACCTCTGAGTTTGCTGGGTGTGATCTGAAAACCAAAAGCTAAAAAAAAGTGGGGATTTATAAAAGCACACTATATATATCTAGAAATTTTGGGTAATCATTCTTATAGTAAAATTCTGGCATTTAGCTGAAATACCTTATAGTATATAATATCAAGTTGTTAAATATCTCTAAGAAAGAAAATTGTCCAATTAAGAAGCCAGAAATAATAGTAATAAGTTACAAAAACTACTAAAAATAGATAATAAGTACTAAAAGGATCAGTATGCTAAAACCCAAATCATAATTTGAGACTCAATAAAGAAAAGTACTTGAATTGACTTGTAAAATAGACAATAAATAAGATTTTACTTTAAAGTAGGCAGATGAACTATATTAACTCTGTATTATATAACTGAAATGTTTTGAGAATAGAGCTTACATGTTCTCACAATTTACAAAATGTGAGAGAATATTAGCTTTTCAAAATATATGTGTGTGTATTTTTATCGGAATATAATCATATGCTCTATCATCTATATTAGAATTTTGTCATAGATATAAATTGAGCCAAAGCAAAGCTGAAGGTTGTATTAGAATACAATTAATATAGTTTACCAATGGTATTTTCTTTCTTTTTTTTTTTCTTTCTTTTTTTTTTTTTTGGTTTTCCGGGCCACACCCATTTGATGCTCAGGGGTTACTCCTGGCTAAGCGCTCAGAAATCGCCACTGGCTTAGGAGGATCATATGGGACGCCAGGGGATCGAACCGCGGTCCTTCCTTGGCTAGCGCTTGCAAGGCAGACACCTTACCTCTAGCGCCACCTCGCCAGCCCCACCAATGGTATTTTCAATAAATAAAATAATTGGTCAGAGATTTAAACATAGGACTTAAGGAAAATAATTGAAACTAGTCTAAATTTTTATAAGAATTAAATAAATTAGCATAATAGATCAAAACCTTCCCAAAAAGAAAAAGGAGGCTCAACTAGTTTTAGATTAGATCTACCAAATAGATCATTTATCATTGCCATAGAAGTGGAAAAAGAAACGTATACTCTCTGACTTGTTTGATGAATTTTAGACTTAAGTGAAGCCAGTGAAAATTTTCAAGAAAAAAAATTGTAAAATGCCTGCCCCAGAAGCAGGTGGTTGGGTGGGGGGTAGGAGGGAAACTAGGGACATTGGTGAGAGAAAATGTGCACTGGTCAAGGGTGGTTTACATTCCTTGACTGAAACTCAACCATGAACTATTTTGTAACCACGGTGTTTAAAGTAATTATATACATAAAAAGAAAAATGAAATGTATATTCTGTATATCACAAGATTATTATTCTGAAAATATGAACAAGGCAAGAAATATTAGTAATTGACATTGAGCAGAAAGACTAAGAACTATGGGGCTGGGACTGAATTAATAGCACAGTGGTAGGGCGTTTGCCTTGCATGTGGCTGCCCAAAACGGACCTGGGTTCAATCCCAAATGGCGTCCCATATGGTCCTCTGAGCCAGCAACAATTTCTGAGTGCATAGCCAGGAGTTTGGGGGTTTGGCCCCCAAACAAACAAACAAACAGAAAAAGAATTCTGGGGCCGGAACATAGCACAGCGGTAGGGTATTTGCCTTGCATGCAGCCAGACGGTGGTTCGATTCCCTGCATCCCTTATGGTCCACTGAGCCTAACAGGAGCATTTTCTGAGTGCAGAGTCAGGAGTAACCTCTGAGCACCGCTGGGTGTGGCCCCGAAACCAACCAAACAACCAACCAAATAACCAACCAAACAGCCAACCAAACAAACAAACCCTTTAAGAATTCTGCAGCTCTTTGGCCCCACTGCTATGTGAATGCTTATGTCCTCTCACCCTTTTGGCCTCCCAGCATGCAGGTCTAGCTACCTCTTAAAATTATCTCATTGCTGTCACTTTTTTTCCCTAAAATATAGTCTCATGCTTAAAACCCTATGCTCTGAGCTCTGTCCTCAAGATATGCAGAGCTATTGCAACATCCTTTGGAGTATAACTGTTTGAAAGGATGTTAGCCCTCCTCACCTTGTTGGAAAGGAGCGAAGGTGAGGATGGGTTAAAGGAAGATCAGGTTTTGGATTTAAGCTAATGGAGGCTTAAGGGAGGGAGTCACTCACTGCTAAATGTCTGACTACTAGAGTCTTTGTTAAAGTGGGGCAAAGAGAGCTTGTGCTGGCAGTGAGGTAAAGTGAGAGGAAGGTCTTTGAGATGTTTAAATGAGGTATAGGTAGAAAACTGAGTCTTCAAATGGCAATAATTAGTGTTAGGCAGAAAAGATAGATCAACAAGTTTTAAAGTTGGAAGAATTAGTATTCTATGCTTTGGAAAGAAAACTATTGAGAGAAAACTATTTAAGGTGTGAAGATTTGCATATATGCAATTTTGTGCTGATTAAAAACATGCTAGTTTAATAAAGTAAGGGAAAGGAACAATAATACAGTGGGTAGGTTGTTTGCCTTGCACACCCCAACAACCCTGGTTTGACTCCTGGAACCGCATATGATGGTGCTGGTATGGCCAGTAATCGAATAAATTAAATAAAATGGAGAAAAAAATGACTAGACTCTAAATTATAACACTGGAAATAAAAAATGAAGATTAAAGTTTTATCCAATAAGTAACTGTTATCTTGGCAATCAATTAGACCATATTGTTAGAATCTAACTGTCTAACAATATCTGCATTTAAGAGGCAACAAGATCAATGTTGGAGTGTATGATTGAATAAATGAATGAGGGGCCGGGCGGTGGCGCAAGAGGTAAGGTGCCTGCCTTGCCTGCGCTAGCCTTGGACGCACCACAGTTCGATCCCCCGGCGTCCCATATGGTCCCCCAAGCCAGGAGTAACCCCTGAGCGTCACAGGGTGTGGCCCAAAAACCAAAAAAAAAAAAAAAAAAAGGAATAAATGAATGAGTTCTATACATCTCCTCATGGAAAATTAAAGGGATAGATTTGATTACCATTAACATCCAATTCTTGCAGATGTTAGCCTAGGATACGCTTATCTTCTGTAGTATGACCCATCTCATAGCTAGGTTTTAAAATTGTAATTTGGTGTAATGAACAGTGCAAATTTGTCCCCTCTCCCAAACTGGGAAAGGAATATGGGGACATGGATATTTAGGTCTTAAACATATTCTAGGAGAAAACCTAGACTATTATTAATGGAAGATAATGAGTAGCAGGGAGCAATGTGATTACCTACCTAATCTGTAGAGTGACCCAATTCGAATTAGTCACTGTTTGACTTAGAAGCAATTCTATAAGGAATGTGTGTCTAAGCTCAGTTTTCTCTTGAATTTGAGCTCCTGGTGAAATAAACAATATCCCACATGAAATTGGGTGCCTGTGTCTGAACATCAAAAAGCATTTCCTGCAGGTAGCTTCAGTGCTAACATTGTGCCTTAGGTGTTTCTTCTTTAATTGAATACATTTCTCAGTATGAGATTATGTACTAGGATGCATTTCAAAGTCTTCTCATCTCACGGTTTTGTGTTCTCTGTGTCTCTTTTTTCATTGCTTTTTGCTTTCCAGTACTTTCCTCATTTTTTTTGTCATGCCAAATTCCAAACTCTCTCTGACATGTTATTGAGAGATGGAATAAGACTTAAAACTTAAATAACACAATATAAATCCATTATTCGGTCTTTAGAGGATATATTTGCTTTTATGTATATGAATCCACTGATTAGGGTATTGTTTTTAGAAAATTATATATTTGCCTTCAGTTATTCATACAATGAACACTGAACACTGTGTTTGAAGTAGCATTGTTTGCCTGGTAGAATAAAATTATAAACAAGTGATAGGAAATGCTTGATCCCAGAAAGTCTACACTTCTTTGAATATTTGTGATAATTTGCATTCCTGTAGTGTAATTAATACATATTTTTCTGCTTAGCAAAGGAATCATTGACATGAAATGACAAATAAAAATCCTGTTTTATGGCAATTATTCAGGTAGTGTTTAGTAGATTATTTGTGATAACTTTTTAAACTAATGGAAAATAAAAGGTGACAGAAAGAGATATAGAATATAAGTGAAGTGTGTGCCAGAAGATAGTACAGTGGGTAGGACACTTGCTTTGCATGCTCCAGACCCGATTCAATCCCTTACAATATGAGATTCCATGCTCCTTCAGGAGTGATCCCTGAGCACAGAGCCAGGAGTAAACCCTGATCAATGCCAGTCGTGACCCTAAATCAAACAAAATATAAGTGAGATACCCACATGACAGGGATTGCTTAGAACATTCATGCCATTTTATAGATAGTCCCCATTATCATATTAAAATTTTACTATGATTATCCAGTCAGGTGAATTTGATAAAATATTTTACTGTAGGACAAGTTTATGTGCCACTGATAAAATTGCTTAAGTATGGTACAAGATATGCAGTGTTTCTAATATGGAGAGTATATCAAAAACATTTGATTAATTGGAGATGTTACTTCCTGATTATTTAAATGACACATTATCGCTAGAAGCATGTCATTAATCTTGTCATATGTCTAAAGAATAATTTTCTAAGTGCAGCTCACTATTAGAGGTGACCAAATATCACACTCTAATTGAGATGAGAACTCTCTCATTGTATTTTTGAATTGGTGATGTCAGGCCATTCTACCACACAGCCCCAAAGGACCCCATAAAAAGCTTTTGCAAACAAGATATGAGTTACAGCTTCAACATAATCATAGCCGAGCAGATCTATAGAAAGAGTTGGGGGGGGGGAGTTGGGAGGTGGAGACCTGAAGGATCATCAAAAGGTCAAGAAAAGAAGGATCATCAGGATTTAATGGAAAGCACAGATGGAACCAATCCTATTGTTTAGCACATTCTAGGGCAGAGACTCTTATGTGGAGGGTGATGGTTGGCAGGCAGATCGAAACACAAAACAAAACTTTTTTGTTAAGATGAACAAAATGTGAGACAATGATACCCATAACACTGATCCAGAGGAAATCAGCCCCACTGCTTCATTTCAGTCCTTGTAGAAATGATCATATTGTTGGGTGCAGCTGTAAGCAGTTCTTTTTGAATTATTAGAGATTGAAGCCATTATTCTGGATGTTTAAGCCATTTTACTAGACATGGACCATTGCAATCTTATAAGCTTTCCATTGTATGACTACTCATACAAAGAGCCACCATAAGCCAGACCCCATGATCTAGGACTTCTGTGAATGAAACATGTTGATAATGAAACTAAATTTACAAGCTCAGATCTGTTGTATAAAAGCTTATGTGCATTTAAAAATTCTGTGGTTTAATTTTTAAAACAGAATTGAGATGACAGTGAAAATATTTACTTGTAGAATCGTTAAAAAATCCAAGTTTTTGAAGCATTGCTCTCATTTTTTATACTAAATGTAATATATCTGTGCTAAATATAAAACTTTTGAATGCTGTTGGACATTGACTTGCATTTAAGAAGCCACAGTGATTGGGATGGCAAATTATTTTGCCTTAGACTCATAAATTTTTACATAAAAAATTTGCTCTCGAAGAATGACTCATGTAGGCCTAGACTCTCTTTTAGAGATTAAACAAGATTAATGTGACTAATTCCTATTGCTAGTGTATATATGTATACATATACATATATGTATATAAAAATATGCTACAGCATCATCAAATTGCAACATAGTCCTCTTTGCATATACCCAGTGCAAAAGAATGAAAAACAACTTCAGTACCAAATTGTGTTTACACTAGTTTATATATCATTTCCTACCACACTTCTAGCACAGTACCCTCTTTTTCTGCCAAGTCTGCTTACCTCTCAATAATTTTAAAATATACCTGGAGTTGTTCCTATTGGAAAGCCCCTGGGCATGGTGAACAGTTTCATTCCATGTTACTGTCTCCTCTGAGTTTCAATAGTATCTGTATTTTCCTATTTTTAAAATTTGATATCAATAAAAATAACTTTTGAGTGGCAGAATATAATTTGAGACTACAGAAAGAAACTCAACTGCTCAACTTAAAGAAATAATAAAACAGGTAATTATTGCAGTGCACAGGAGAAAGAAACGATATGTCATATGCTTCTCTTAACAAGAGAATTTGTATTTCTGTGAAAGCAATTGATATTTGAACCACTTCCTAGTTTTCTTTTGAATAATTAAAATCCGTTTGAGCGCCCAGTATTTGCAAAGTTTGAATGGCATTAGCGAGTCGCCAATTGGCATTGCTTGGTAGTTCTACTATTTGTTTCAGTTTTGAGTTAGGGAATATTTTTGTATTCTTGGAGAAGCTGTTCTAAAATATGTCATCCACTTCCATTTTTTCCTTCTTTAGCTGATATTTTTATGTGCTGCAAAATAAATAAATAAAACACTGGGGCTACAGGATGGTCATAATATCAGAAAATTGGTGCTTAGCCAATTTAACCAGGAAGTGGCAAAGATATAGCCAATTTTTTTTTCATTCTGAATTTAATATTTGGCTCATTTATAAGAATTAATTTTGAAATAAGTTGAGTTATTTTCATTCAGAATAACTTGTTACTATTTTGGCATCCTCTTTTTATAGACTATATTCTTCTATTCTACAAATGTTTTCTCTCTAATTATAGCTTCAATACCTGGATTAAAGAATTAGAAATTTAACTAGGAATTTACATTTTGTTGTGAATGCATTTCATGCTAAAAGGAAATTAACCTGGGCTAATTTTGTTGAAGATGTTGTAAAAGTTTTATAGTTGGAAGATAAAAAGACTAAGTTAGAATAGATTTGTGTATCATTACAGCATAGTCTATATGACACCATATTAATTGAGCTCATAATTCAGTTGATTAGACATAATATTGTACACCATATCATCTACCTTTATGTTATACTTTGGTATTGAATAAGAACAGCAGAGTAAAGTAATAAATTAGCAATTTTCAAATTGGGTTGATTAGAATCTCCTGGGCTGCAAAGAGTTCCTCCAGGGGGGTCCCTAGGGTGGGATCATGGTTGAGGATCAGAACAAAGGGTAAGTATGGCTGATCCTGAATTTCCATACCGGTTTATATTATTAGAATTCATCATTAGATTTTTCCTGGAAAATATTATTATACTTGAAGAAAATACTTGAAATTAGTTACTTAAAACTCTTGCAAATATCATTCTGACAGTGACCAGTGATATAAGAAATCCCTTGTCAATATATTTCTCTGTTATTTTTATTTCTTCATCCAATAAATAAGAAACATCTATTTGTCTACTTGATAAAGGAGATATCTTTAAGCTTTTTTTTTTATATTTAGGGGGATTTGCCATATATTAAGATGCTTTTAGGGGCCGGAGAGATAGCATGGAGGTAAGGTGTTTGCCTTTCATGCAGAAGGTCATTGGTTCAAATCCCAGCATCTCATATGGTACCCCGTGCCTGCCAGGAGTGATTTCTGAGCATGGAGCCAGGAGTAACCCCTGAGCACTGCTGGGTGTGACCCAGAAAAAAAAAAGCTTTTATAAACATGAAGTTATTCATTCACTCTTCTCTGCCTAGATTAAAATAAAAGAGGCAGAATGAGAAGAAATATGAAAAAAAAAAAAACTAGAAAAAGACTAAAGAAAAGATTTTGCAAGAGAAAAAGAGACTTCTTACTTCTGGGGTCTCCTGTTTTTCCCACAGCTGGTGAACCCCAGGTCCTTCCACTTGATTGGCTGATGGTTTTTCATCCTTAAAGATGCCTTTTCAGACATGTGTAATATGGCACAGTGCTACTCTGATAGAATCTATGCTATAACAAAGAATAAGAGACAAGTCCATTTAAAATATTTCACATAGGTGAATATATTATTTGTTTGTCTTAAGATTTTTTTTTCTGGAGACAGCTCTGGCACTTGGGGGATCCTTCCAGTGTATTAGTCACTATGATTGCTTGAGGGATGGGTAGTTCCTGTTGGTGTTCAGGAGACCCTGTTATGGAAATCAAGCCTTAAACTCCTGCAAATAAAGCTTGTCCTCCAGCCCTTTGAATGCATCTCAGTTCTGTCATTAAAATGTTCTGTTAGCGCCTCCTTTAGTTCTGACAAATTGTGATTTTAATATCAAACTACAAAATAAAAATAAAGTTATGTAAGAGAACTTTATTTTTTATAATATATTATTTAAGCACCATGATTACCAACATGTTTATAGTTGGGTTTCAGTTATAAAAAAGAACACCCACCCTTCACCAGTGCAACCTTCCCACCACCCTTGTCCCCAACCCACTTTAACAACCTGATTATGTGAATCATTTCTATTTCTATTGTTTAAATTAGAGAGATACAGTGTTTAAGTCACTCACGTTGCTGTGAATATAGGCTGACCTAGATTCAATCCAGTACCATCTTTGATCTTCTGAGAACTATAAGCATGAGCCCTGAGCACAGAGACAAGAATAGCCCCTGAGTATCTCTGGATATCACCTCAACCCCTCCCCAAAGATAAAACCCATAAAGGAAAAATGATAGAATGTTAGTTGATATTGAACCAGTTGCACCATTAATGAAGTGATCTAATTTAAAGGATAAATAAGATAATAGCCATTCAGCTTACCTTCCTTTTCAGCACTATGTAAGGAAATTTTGAACTTGTCCATTTGAATCTTTTCAGCACTATATAAGGAAGTTTTGAACTTGTACTTTTGAATTTTCAATTATTTGTTTAAAAATTATTGTACTAAATTCTGCTCTAACATACTTATCTATAGACCTATATTTCCTGGCACATACACAAATCCCATATCCTTTTAAAATATGCAAATGGAAAAATGAAAAGA
The DNA here is from genome assembly GCF_024139225.1 of Suncus etruscus. Classification (NCBI taxonomy): domain Eukaryota; kingdom Metazoa; phylum Chordata; class Mammalia; order Eulipotyphla; family Soricidae; genus Suncus; species Suncus etruscus. The sequence continues at coordinate 25,045,063 of NC_064858.1, forward strand.
ACAGAACAAACAGCAAGTAAATAAGGGAAGGCCTACAGTTTTCATTAAGACACATACGTGAGAGATTGGAAAAAAAAAAACCTTAAGAAAAATTCTAGAAAGTTCTCGCTGATATGGTAGGTGTTTTTACATAAGACAATAGATCTTGTGAATATTCCTCTTTCTCTCCAGGCAGCTAGCTAGTCTGGTTAACCGAAATTGTTGAGTAATTGTTCTGCGGTTGAGAACAAAATGCTGAATTAAACTGTTCCCAGCACAATAATTGTGTGATTATAGCATTCATGTTGCTGGCCAAAGGAACAGTCATTAGGTTTGGAAGACTTACCAAAACCACAAGTACAAAAAAAAATGCAAATCACATGTAAATTGCTGTTTAATACCTTTGAAATTGAACTAATACTAGAGCATATTTGTAGGGAGATGAACCTGGAAATCATGATAAGACATTTAGCATAATACTCAACTATAAAGATGTATAAATATAGACTTTATCTTTATATCTTTTCCTTTATAATACTTATATTCTCAGCCATGCATTTATTTCTCTTGCTTCCCTCCACACCTTCTGTCGCCCCTTCATTCTTAACTTCCTTGTTAACTTTAATATTTTTAATTCTGTGCACCTGTATGAAAAGGTTTTTTTTTTTTTTTCTTTTCTTTTTTCCCTACTCAAAATGATGTGTTGAAAAGTACTTACAAACCTATGGGTTGTTAGGGCTAGTGTAGCAAAGTGAAATATTTAATAAGAAAACTGTCAGCAAATACATGCAAAATGTCAAGTAAAAGCCAGTTGCTAATAAAATTGAAATACTATTATTTCTTTTCATTTTGGCCCATTATGCTTGTGGGGCTGATAAATGCATGTTCTGAGACCTGGTGTGTTTTCTGTCCTGTTCCAGGTGGACCATTTGTAAACTCAATTCTCCCTAGGATGGGAGCAAGGGTCTGCAGGAAGTTTTGCATGGTGTCAAGAACCACACGTATTAGTAGTAGTAACTCTGCTAGAAATAGGAATTTGGGGACTAGTAGACTAACAAATGAATTCAACAATTCTGAAAGATAAATGACCCAATAAGCATGAGTGACATTTTTCTAGGTAACTTAATTGCAAGATATTTACATAAAAGTTTTCAAAAATACCATATATTAAATTCAATTTCTAATATATATATATATATAATTAACTGTACTAAAGAAAAATCTCTATAGATGTTGATCATCATACACTAGGAAAATAACTGAAAGGCTGAATAAAATCTCTGCTAAACATCCATCTAACACCAAGATTTACACTGCTATTGAAGCTTTGTTTTCCTAACTACTGGTCCATTATTTTGAAGAATTGACATTTTTTATGAAAATAGTTAAAAAAATATTTACTCGTTGTTTTAAGTTAGGTTTTAAGTTAATGTATGGTTTTAATAGACACTAAATTGCTATTTTAGTGTTTGCTATTTCTTTTTTTGTTTGTTTTGGTACTAAACCTGTTCCTGTTCAGGGATTAGGGACTCACTCACTCAGGGATCTCTCAGGCCAGGAGTTCAGGTACCACATATTATAGGGTATAAGGATCAAACTTGGTCATCTGCATACAAGACAAAAATGCCTTATACACTGTACTATCACTCCAATCCAGAGTGTTTGCTGTTATGCCTAATTTTTCTTCTTTTAACAAGGTTTTGAAAAGCCAGTTAAAAGTGATGGTTTAGTGACAATCTTAAAGATTTTAATTTTGTCATAATCTCGACCAGTGTGGGGCCAGAATGATAGCTCAAATGGTAGAGCACATTGCTTACATGTATGAGGCCCTGGGTCCAAAACCTGCTACCACATGAACCTCTAAGCACTGCTTGATGTACTTCTCTTTACTCCAAACAGTGTTATGAATGGGCCTTTACTGGACAAAAATGTAGGCTGTATAAAGGGCATTTATTATCAAATTTCAGGTTTTTTAAACTCCCAAAGTATTATTTCATTTCTAAGTTTCTCTTGACAGTGTTGAAAGACATTTAATATGCCATTTATAATTTTCAAGCATCTACAGTATTTTGAATCTTTTGTTATTCCAATGAGCAAAAACCATTATGAATAGAATTTCAAATTTACATTCAGTTTAAAAATCTGACATGTAATATTGAATTAAAAGTAAACTTTAAATTTATTTTTCTTTTTTTCCCAATAGTGCAATCTTCAAAATGCACAAGTTTTGAATTGCTAACCACTGCATGAGATAAAGTTACCTCTTATTCCTACCAACCACCCACATATTAATAAAAAGAAACAGCAATTTTAATGATCTCTCTTGTGTATGATAAAGAACATTTAGAAAATAAGGATCGTGTTCCAATAATCAATTTGGAAAATTTTTAGAAACAAAAATCACTTATCAAGTAAAACATTGCAGTCTCTTTTACACATATCTCATAACCATAATGTAAGAGCAAATACTGATTCAAAAATAGAACAATTTTATGTTTATAATATTTTTAATGTTTTTATAAAGCAATGTTTTCACTGTAATTTTACTCAATAATCAGTCTCTTGAAATCTTCTGAGTATTGTTTTGTAACTTAGTGTATGAATATTTTTATGTGATTCATTTGCCTTGAACATGTTTGAATTCTATAATATTAGAGGAAAATATTAAACATATGTGAGGTTAAGCTTTCTAATTGTGTTGCCCAAATTGGTTACTCTTTATTTCTACTTATGTTATTAAGAAGCTATACTAAATATCCCATCAGAATGATGGCTTATAATTTCTGAATTTTTGCTTTATGAATTATGAGACTCTTTTAGAGGTATCTAACTTTAGACTTAGATGTAATTATAATTTTAGACTTAGATATCTAACTGAAAAATTAAAACAGTGTTCGCTCTCGAGTCCCTTTCAACATGCTTTTTCTGTATCAGTGTTTTATTTACATTAAAGTAGGTATCTTAGAATAGGGCATTTGCTCTACATTGCAGCAAACCCAGGCTCAGTCTTCAGCATAGATGGTCACCTGAATGACTAAAAGTGATCCTTGAACACAGAGCAAAAGGTAATACCTGAGCAATGCCAGGTGTGGTTCAAAAACCAACATAAGAAAATTTAAATTAAATAGTTACCTTAGAATTTTAATTGATCTTTCACGGGAGTAAATATTTATCTATCTTTTTTTTTTTGTTCTTTTTGAAACTTACATTGTGCTATAAATTTAGAATATATATATATCTTAAACTAAAAATAATTGAATTTTCTTATTAACTAAATATATTTTTAAGTATTAATATTGTATTTCTCTGAGCTTTGTCCATGTATATTGTGAGGAGTTAAACCTGGCACATACATGTGTGATCCACAGAACCCATCCTCATATCAATAGGAAAAACAAACCAACAGTGTTTGATGGAGAAATGCTGTGAGATTGATACTTATTTTTCTTACTATTTCAAAGCTTGTTTTTAGATTATTATTTCTTTGTTGATGACTTCTGCTACTTTGAATAGTTCTCTATCTTTGTTATGTAGCATTTAATGATTTTCTTTTCATTTTTTCTGATTTTATGTTATTTATCTGTTGTGTTTATGGAGGAAATAAACAGAAGCTTCCTTCCCCAGTCCCAGGAAATTGGGGAGTTGTGGTCTAGAAGCAACCACAACACAGGAAATAATCAACACATGGCAAAGGAGATAAATCAGGTTCAGGAACTTCCTAGCAAGCAGATAGCTCCTAGATATAGCTAGCAGATAGGTAGGAGCAAATAGCTCTTAGCAAGCAGATAGCTTAAAACATTTGTTAAGACATTATCATAATGAGCACTGTAGTAGGGGTTCAACTGAGTATATCACTGTGATGCAAAACTAGGGCATTCAATCTATACCTCCAAGGATCACTGTAAACAAAATCATTAAAAGATTATTATAAACATAATAGAATTTAAATAAAAACAGTAAAACTTTCGATTAGTGAACACTGTAGTAGGAATTCATGGCTTCCAAATGCATTCTGTGGGTAAAAGCATTAGAACATTATTATAAATATCTACAAAGAACAGTTAGTTGAACAGCTGCTTAATGTAAACAACTGTATCTGTTGCTGCAGGTTTCTTTGAAGTATAAGAAAGAATATAAGCTGCTGAAGATTTCACAGACAAGTGGGAGATTTCTGAAACTTTATAATCATTATATTTAAACCAACATTATTTTGCTGCATTTTTACAATAGGCTATGCAATGACCCTTTTTCCATTTATCATAATGGTTCAAAAAAGAAGAAATTTGTATTCTTCAGGGTTGCCTTCTAATCCATAGTGTACTGTGACAAGTCAAAGATTTTTAAAGGAAAGTCCACATAAATTTAGTGTATTCATCCACTTGCCATCATAGGAAAAGCGTTTCAGATGTATAAAAGGCACAGGTGGTAATATGCAACTTTCCTTTTTAGAGAATCCTGCTGTGTGTTGCAGTGACTCAATACAACCTATTATTGTCTCTCAGTTGTTCTTTGAAAAATAACTTGAGGCAATCTTGCAACATACTTTTATCTTTAGATGTTAAAGGCAAAGATTTCAAATGCCCAAGAATCTTGGTGGCCAATGAGGCATTGAACTTTGGACTTGAACTGGACTTGGAAAAGTGTAGTAGTAATAGCCTCATTAAACTAATTGCGTATCTGCCAAACTTGTTTTGTGACTTTTGAGTTGTCACAATTTTACTCTTTATGTCTTTTCTCCCTATTAGCTTTGTTCAAATGATGAAGACCATTCATAAATAAATAGAATTATTTCAAGTGGATCGTGTTGATTGTGCCCTTCAAACTGATCATTTAGCTTTCCAATGGTCAACTTAAAGACTTTTGGGTTGATATACCTGTATTGTCCTGCCCATAAGGCTTTATAATTTTATCAAACTCTTTTCCCATTTTGCCTTTATTTCCCAATGAATTTGACCTGATAATGTCCTCCTTGTAATGGTTCTGGTAGAAGTAATCATTCAAACTTGGAATATTCTGCAGGCATTGTAATATTACGTTCAAGTAGCAAGTATTTCCTAAATTATGGAGTCTGGTAAGAGCAGGTCTAGTTCCCTCATATTCAGAACCAAGGTTCTGGATCTGCTCATTTTCACTCCTGATAGTCTCTGCCTCAGAGTGAGGTGTCAGCTTATTGTCCTAATTTCCTGTTGAGGTTACAGTTTGTTTCCTACTCTAGACCTCTCAAGTAGTCTGTATTGGGTCTGTCTGAGGGGAGGTTTTCAGTCTTACCATGCACTGGTATCTGAGTTTTTTCACTTATGAGAATCCTGCTTCTGACAATGCATAGTGGTTTGCCATTTGTGGGAACAATCATATCCCTTTCCTCTAATGAGATTACCAGCAATGTGTTCGTTATAAATTTTTACCCAAATAGTTGAATTAATTGATTTTTGTACCTGAGCATTCTCTTTAAAGTGTCTTTCTGCAGCTGTATAGGACTTTGGAATAAATTCAGGAAGTTTAGTAAAAATAATTTTTTTACTCTCTAATGAGATTACCAACAATGTGTTCAATTATAAAATTTTTACCCAAATAGTTGAACTAATTGATTTTTTTTACCTGAGCATTCTCTTTAAAGTGTCTTTCTGCAGCTGTATGGGACTTTGGAATAAATTCAGGAAGTTTAGTAAAAATAATTTTAAGGATAAAATGTCCCTCAGTAGAATGCCCCTTTCCTTGTATTTTAGTAATTGATTTTTGTAGGTTCTGTGAGCTCTTTCAACTATACCCTGTCCTTAAGGGTTATAGGGGATGCCCGATATATTTTTGATTTGCCAATCTTTGCAAAATGATTGAAAATGATTGAAAGTTTTACTGGTTTAGGCACGTCCATTGTCCATTTTTTATGAATTGGGGACGGCCATGACAGAAAAATAACAATGTAGCATGAAGGTGCAAACAGATTTAACTCTTTCAGAAGTCCTTTGTCTTCCTCAGATAAAATGAGAATATGTTTCTATGACCCTATAACAGTGATGGCTAACCTTTTTTGAGCTCGAGTGCCCAAACTGCCACACAATGCCCAGTCCTCCCAGTGGCCAGTCTGGCCCTGTTGCCAGGTGAGCCGCAAAGCAGACACTGGCACACTTGCCTCCCACATATCTTAATTGCGAACCCCTTCCTGTGTGCCAGCTGCAAGGCCTTCTTGTGCCACCGCTGGCACGCGTGTCATAGATTCACCATCGAGCCCTATAAAGATAGAGTTTCTTTGGAAAGAAGTCAACATGTGTACTACCATTTACCATAATTAATTTGTCTGTAAAACTCGGGTTGATATTAGACAGCCTTTATTACTAATAAAATATATTTTACAGTAGCAATCTCTATTAAAAGATTATTATGTTCCATCCTAAATAATCTAAAAGAGTTGTATTTGTGTGAATAGAAGTAATAGAGATAAGAGAAAAACTCTTATGTCTTCTTTTATTGAAAGTCATGAAATTATACATTTTTTTGAAAATCTATCTAGGTTGACTTCATGGAATATGAATGTTTCATATATTATAATATTTGAATACAAGTGTTTGTATAGTGTTGCATGTTCTTCTGTGGGTGATTTAGATATTGACATTGGCTAATAGGTCAGCATTTTCTTGAGCCATCAGCTCTATGAGTTTGGAATGAGCTCTTATGTAAGTGATGAAGATTGGCTCAGAATGCTTTTGTAGAAGAGCTTGTGATTGCTGAAGAAATTTCTGAACTACATCATTATGGCATTTATGGAAGCAGTGACAATATCATGGAAAAGACTGACCACATCGGCTGAATTGCTTACTATATTTCATGGCTCTGAAAGATGTGATAGTAATTTAAAGTCGCAAGTCCTACTTGTTAAAAGGACTTGTAATTTTTAGGTACTGTTGTGGTAATGAAGGGTCAGTGATACTGCCTTTCACTGATAATGACCTGTCAATATAAAACATGGGAGCATCAGATATAAGTGAGGAGTGGATAACTGAAGAATTACAAAATATGTCCTTCTAAAAATATCCCAGACCTTACCAGCAGGATAATGGGAGAAAAATTCTTCTGAAAAATCTGATAGGGCTCATTGAAAGTGCTCATTGAGATAATTCTTTCTTTTGGAACTGGCACATTATTTCAGAATTAAAACCTAACAAAGAAACCTCTCTGAGCCTTGCTTTGATGATAAGAGCAGACATCAATTCTAAATAGGGCACAAGTGTGCAAAGCTGCTTGTTGTGAAATGAAACCCATTCTCAATGCCCAGCTAGCTGATCAATAGCAACTGTAGGTGATTGAGGAGTCTCAAAAATTAAAAGCCAAAACTCTACAGGTGTGAATTATGAAAAATGGGACTTTTGGAGGTGGTCCATGTAAAAAATCCAATTTCTTTTGGGCCTTTTGTGTTAAATACCTGGGGCTGTTTTAGTCTGAATCTCTCTCCAGTGTGCTAAGTTGGTAGTTCAGAGTTTGTATTCCCAAGGGAGAGGTCTATGCAATATTTGCCATGTAAGAAATTTTGAAAATCATTGAATCCATAGATTTTGCTGTTAAATAGAGATCAATTGGGGATGCACTAAAGTACACTCCAATATGAAACCCAAGTATTGAAATGGGGACAAAGTATGAATTTTTTCTGTAGCTATTTTAAAAGCAGCAGCAGCCTGCAGGCACATGATGGTATGTTCATATAAACATTGTTATTCTCTGTTAGTATAGCATGCTAACAAATATTGTCCATGTAGTGTAACACATAGGCATTAAGAAACCTTGCATGGAAAGGACATAGAATAGCATCAACAAAATACTGACACATTCTGGGTGAGTTTGCCATGCACTAAGGCAAACAGTCCATTGAAATCACCTTGTAGGGCTCTATTTTTGAGAGTAGGAACTGAAAAGGCAAAGCTCTTTCTGTTTGGGGTGAATGGAAATATTATTAAAAAAAAACAGTCTTTTAAGACAATTGCTATCAAAGGCCAGTCGTTTGAAAAAGTTCCTGATGAAGGTAAAATGTTCTGTGATTTCCCCATAGGAGCCATAGATGAATTGACAGATCTTAAATCAGATAAAAGTGTCCAGCTACCTGAGTTTTTGGTATTACAAATATAGAGAAATTCCCTTCAGAAAAGGAATTTTCAATGTGTCCCAGTCTTAGTTGCTTATCAACTAAGTTTTTCAGTGCCTCTAATTGTGTGGTTTTCATGAGCCTCTGGGGAATCCAGATTGGAACATTCAATTTCTATTTGATTGATATGAATTCTGGGTGCTTTAACTCAGTGATCCCAATGAAAAAGTCAAAATTCTGAGTGTATGGGCTGGAATGGGGTTTGGTGAGAAGGAAATACATCTGAGCTGGTGATGTCAGAGGGCGTTGATGAGGGATTCCAATCTCCATTGTTTATATAAATTGCGGCACCAAAGGTTCAAGAAAACTGGAGCTACATGTGGTAAAAACAAAAAACAAAACAAAAAAAAAACTGTTGAGTTTCTGGTCCATAGCACATCAGATACCTAGTGTTCTGACAGACAGATGCTAGATGCAAAACACCACCTATCCCACCAGGATATAAGGCATATCCTGCAAGGTCCAATTGAGAGGCCAATGTTACAAAGCAGTCAAAGAAACTTTAGCACCCGAGTCAAATATTCCTTCAAACTTCCTGCCCTGAATTTCTTTAAGCTTAATAGTAAAAGCTATTAAGGGATTAACAGAAATATTAGAGCTTGTACTTCCGAAACCTACTTCTTTGATGTGTTCTGATTTTCCAGGCATAACATAAGGCAATACTAAAGTGTGAGCTATGCTTTCACCTTTTTTTAAAAGCCCACACAGGGCACAGAAAAAAGACATATTACTTTTCCTAATGGTCAGAATCTATAATTCCCAAATGAACAGAAATACTTTTTTTTTAAATTTTTTTATTTTTAATTATGAGAACAAGGATGCAAAGAAAGAGGACAAGGTAAAGTTACAGTGGAAGGACAATCACCCATAACATAATTCTCAGAAGTCCCCTTGCTTATATCTTAACTTTGAAATTTCAGCCAAAGAACATTAAGATAAATAAGACAGAATCCATGTACAATTACTTTGTCCTCAAGTCCCCAGATTGTAACACATTATAATATTTCTTAACAGCACACAAGGCAATCTAAAGCCATAAAACTTACGTAACTCCTTAAACATTACAGGCATAGTATTTTTTTATATTTCCATATACAGGCATATTAGCTTAAGTTAACCTCAAATTTTAAGTGGGTTCTTTTTAAGGATTAGAGTCAAAGGAGCACAGTAAAAATGGTGTTAGAGTGGCAATTGTTGTTTGCATAGGCCCACCAAAATATGAGGGACATGGAAAGAAATAACCTTGGCCTAAATACAAAGAGACCCGACCCCTGAAGAAATACTTTTAAGTGTCAGACTTCTTTTCCCGATAATAAAGTCCAAAGTTTCTGAATAAATTGTCTCTTTTATGCCAGATCTTATTTGGCATAATACTAGTTTTGTGTTGGTATTTTTTCTTCAGGGCAGAGAATATCGAGAGGACAGCTTCCTAAAATGGCAGGCCTTAATCAGTTTATGCTGTGGAGTTCCCTTGTGCTGGGCTAGGAAGCTGAATTTTTGAGGAAAAAGTCCTCTGATTTTGTTGGGCTTGGAATTTACCCTGATTCAATTTCCCAAGGGGCCAAGTACTGGAGCTGTAGCAGAAAAGTTTGGCATTGTGCAATCTCTACGAAAATGTCCCATTTTGCCACAGTTAAAGAATTGGACCTGAACTTGCAGGCCTGGTTTTGGATCCCTTCCACAGTTGCTTAAGACATGATAAAAAGATTGGAAGTGCAGCCGGAGAGATAGCATGGAGGTAAGGTGTTTGGCTTGCATGCTCAAGGATGGTGGTTTGAATCCTGGCATCCCATATGGTCTCTCGAGTCTGCCAGGAGCGATTTCTGAGCATAGAGCCAGGAGTAATCCCTGAACGCTGCTGGGTGTAAACCAAAAACAAGAAGAAGAAGAAGGAGGAGGAGGAAAGAAGAATATGGGAAGCAATCTCTAGCCTACTAGATTTCTTTGCCATATGTTGGGCAAAGTCCAGGTGGTTTCCTTGGGAAGAGTCCACTATGTTCTATAATAGAATCATTGTATCTGTTCTGGTTCCAAGAGTTTGTATAGCATAGGTTGATAAAAGAACAGTAAGAATGCATGTCCCAATATTCCTACAAGCATGTAGAAATTTTATGACATATTCTCTACCCCTAAGGGATGTAATATAGCCTGATAATTTTCATTGGCATTTTCAAAGCCTAACTTTTTCCTTAGTACCTGTTGTGCTATCATGTCTTTCATCTGTCTCCAAAAGCCTCTGGCAGTTTCCTCATAAATTCTGCATATGGCTCGGAAACTCCCTGAAAAATCTTTATATATCAACCCTTAAATTCAGGATCTCATCAGTTTATTCTCAAGCCTTCAATGAGAACTATCTGAAGCACTCAGGAAGGTCTTAGTCACAATAGTAAAGTCATGATGGATCCAACACCCGTCAATCCAGGTAGCAAGGCCACACTTTGTGGCACTCAGGGGTTACTCCTGGATATGCACTCACTCAGAAATCACTCCTGGCTCTGGTGACCATATGGGATGTAGGGGATGGAACCAAGGTTTGTTTGCATGTAAGGCAACCCTACCACTGTGCTATCACTCCACCCCCTGTGGACTATTCTTAAATTGACAGAGATATTCCATATTAAAATCTACAAAGGTTGAGGTCTGATTGTTTCCCTGATTGAAAGGGAGTGGAAGGTTCTTGGACTATGCTAGTAACTTTGAGAATTCATAGCAGGGTTAGAGTTGGGATTCTTCCCACACTCTCTACAGAGTTTTAGAGGATTGGGGTGAATGGATAACCTTACACCTTATGGATCTGCTTTCTGACTCAGCATCCTATTGTAGTTCACTGTCTCATTTTCGGCATTTGTTTCATTTGGTAAATCAATGTCAGTCGGTGAAGCAGCTGGCAGCTACTCTGTCCTAGTGCTATTGGCGGGTGGTGAATTACCAGTTTCAAGACTTTTGGCTTGAGTACATGTGACTACTGAGAAAGTGCTTTTCTGAGGTTAGAGACTTTTCAGAAACAGAAGGGGGCACTTTAAAATGGTTGAAAATGTTTCAGAAATGGTGCAGTATTAGAATGATAGGCCAGAATTTTTCATGTTTCATGATGCATACAAACTATAATGCTGAGAAGATTCACTACCAGAGTAACCAATGTACCAATTACTATGTCAGTATATTTTACCTTGACTGTTGGAATAAAGATGGTAGCAATAAACATGAAGAGAGGCCAGGGTCCCTCAACCCAAAGACAAGTCATTGCCATTAAAACAAATAAAAACCCACAATGACAAAATCCACATCAGCAACCCTGAGACTATCGCAGGGTACTGGGGCAATGTGTGTCTAGAAGCAAACACAGGAAATATGGATAAAGAGAGAAAGCAGGTTCTGTTTCTTCTGTTTCTAGCAAGCATATAGCTCAGTCATGGAAAGTGAAAACACAAGCAGTTTCTCCCTGAGACCTATGGGCTTTATTGGGAACCCAAAGACCACACCCTGAGATGAAGAGCAGGTGGTTTAAGGCACCAATCCAAAAAGTGATTAAGTCCAAAGGTGCTTCCATCCAATGAGTAACAATATCAGCAAAAAAAGAAATATCCTGAATAGAATAGAAACCAGCCCAATAGGGGACTATTTGTCAAACTCAGAAATGCTCTCAAGCATTCATTTTTAGCTGTAGTCAATATTTTATATATATAGTCAAAACAGTCAATATCTTTCCTATTTACTTCTGAAAGTTTGATGACACATTTTTGTATCTCATATATCTACTCTAAAACATTTATCTTTTCTTTTATACTAATTCTACAAACTTGTGAACTGAAATATAAATAATTTATTCATCACTTTTCTAATATATTCTCACATAATTTTTCCTTTTACTTAAACACTATAGTTACAAAGTTTTTCATTACTGAATATCAGCCTTACATATACACCACTCTTCACCTATGACCTTTCCAGCCATCAAAGTCCCCAGTTTACTCCTCTCACCGTTTCTTTCTCTTTGTCTCTCTCCCTTTATTTCCTTTTAGACTTTGTGATTGGCACTATTGTTAATAAAGGAAAGTCCTGTTTATAGTTTTATCTAGGTTAAGCACCCAGTTCTTGTCCAGAATCATCAGTTACATAGTTACAACTATCATTGTCATAATGATACCTCCTCTATACTAAATGTACTGCTTCGCTATTTGTGGCAACCTTCCTACCATGGACTGGTCCTCCTGGCACTTGCTTCCATTGTCTCTGGATATTATCATCATACTATCTTTTATTTTCCTTATATCCCACAAATGAGTGATATTATTCAATAAGTATCCCTCTCCCTTTGACTCATTTCACTAAGTATAATATTCTTCATATCCATCCATGTATAAGAAAATTTCATGACTTTTATTTTCCTAAAAGCTGTATAATAGTTCATTGTGTAGAGTTTCTTTAGCTGCTCATCTATTCCTGGGTACTTGAACTGTTTCCAGATTCTACCTATTGTATATAGTACTGCACTGAACATAGGAGTGTAGGTGGTCTATCATGGAGAATGTCCCTTATGCATTGGAGAAAATGTGTATTCAGATTGGTGGAGATGAAAGTAATATACATACTTACTAAGATAATCTATTCCATTTCTTACTTCAAAGCCAGTATAGCCTTGTTAATGTTTTGACTGGTTTATCTACCAACTGGTGACAGAGACTCTCCTACTACCATTGAAGTCTCTTACTACCATTGTGCTGCTATTGACGCCTTACTTTATGTCCATTATCACTAGACTTAAGTCTTTTGCTGGCCCCTCATTAGGCACATATATGTTTGCAAGTGTGTTTCCAATATATATTTTCCTTTCATATTAATAAATGACTTTCTCTCATGATCTTTCTATACCTGAAGTCTGTGTTGTCTTCTACTAGTATGACCATCTCAGCCTTTTTTTTATTTTATAATAGCTTATTTTTATTGAGGATTAGAAGTTAATATACGGTTAACATTATTTCTGCACACATCTTTCCAACAATACCCCCATGGCCTGAGCACTTCTTACCTTCACAGTAGCCCAAGGGCCCCTTTCATAATAGCTCAATCCAGGGCCTATTTTAGTAACATAGGATTGAAACATAAACCAATCAGATTTGTACAAGTACAACAATTTTAACCAATGGGAGCATAAACACATTTTGATGGTGGGAAGGATAAAGAGGAACCTGGCAGGATGGGGGGAGGGGAAGCAAATTCTTAAATAGCTAATTGATATTTACGCAAATACAATTATTTGTTTAGCCTATTTTCCATTTAGATCTATCTTTTGTGCAAGCAATAAGGATCATAATTTAAACTTTACAAAAACATATCTATAACTACATGCTTGAGAGCAGTTACAAAAACAGGTTCCATGGAAAGGTTAAGGCATCTGGTTAAGCCAGATTCTTTGTGCTGAGCTAAATTTATTTGCAGAGTTTTCTGTTGGTTCGGGGCTATGCAAACTTTTGTGGCTTGAATCAGACAGGCGGTGGAAAATTCATTCAGAGTTCCTTTGATATGTGGGGTGCTCGATCTCCCACATCTCCCCCTGTTTAGTATACAATATAGAAGGGACAGACGTGCCTCGGTGGACTGGCCACACTGGGTGAAGAGGTGTGGGGCTTCCAGTCACCGCATCTGCTACCCTTGATTCAGTCGTTTCCAAAGCTTGGCAAGGCACAGATTGAGGTCTATGCGCCAGCTTCTCGATAACTTCAAACTTAAGTGGCGGAGAGTTGGCAGGAGGGGAGATGTCAGGTGTCAGCTGGTCTTCTGAGGTGCATAGTTGTTGGTATAGAACCTTTGAGTCCTTTCTGGTTGCTTCATCCACTTGATTCTTTACGAAGGTGGTGAGTTTGCGAAAAGCCCAAGGACCAAAGGAAACTAGCAACATAAAGAGTAATTGCGTGAAGGATTGTCTTCCACCCTTTGACTTTGAGATGTTTTTATTCTGATTATTCAAATATGTTTCTTGAAGGCAGTAAAATGTTGGATTCAACTTTATACCATTTTTCCATTTTTTGTCTCCTAACTGATGCATTTAGTCCAGAGTATAGGGATTTTGTGCCATCTTTTTGTTATGTTGTATTTAGTTGGTGTGTTAGTAGGGTCTGTTTTACTTTAAATTAGAGCATTCATTTCTCCTTTTAATGTTAGTATTGAATCTGTAAAGTCCCTGAGCTGTTGTTTTTCTATAAAGCCATGTATCCTTTCTTCAAAACTGAATGAAAGTCTGGCTGGGTGAATTTTGCTGGTGAGATGGTCATTTCAATGAGTTTTTTCCTATATCCTACCACTTCCTTTGGGCCTGAAGGGCTCCTTGTGATAAATCTACCATGAATTTAAAGATGCTTCTCTGCATGTAATTTTCCTTTTTGATCTTTCTGTCTTCAGTATTCTATCTCTACCTTTGGTTTTCATCACTGTGACTAGGAAGTGTTTTTGAATGCTTTTATTTGTGTCTCTTTTAGCTGGTACTATTTAGGCATCCAGGATGTTAGTGAATGTACTCTTCAGCTCTGTGAACTTTTCAGCAATGATGTCTTTGACTGTTGATTCTTTATAGTAATTTTCTTCCTTTCATTATAGGACTACAATGATTCTTATGTTGTTTCTCTTAAATATATCCCTGAAGTCTATTGTTTTCTGCTTATTTTCAGTATTTTTTCTCTTCTTTTCATTTATATAAATGTTCTTTTCCAACTTTTTTGTTGTGTATATGTGTTATAAAGCTCATCTTACAGCTCACAGATTCTATCCTCAGTAGCTGTTACTATGCTTATGAAGTCTTCCAGTGAGTTTTTTATTTTGTCTACCAAGTTTTTCAGTCTATTATTTCTGTTTGAAGTTTTATTGTTTCTACTCTCATATCTTCTTCGGTCTTATGGGCTGTCCATTACATGTTTTATTTGAGTTTTTTGAACACCCTCTATAATGTCTTTATCAGAGAGATTGTATTACAGGGCTGGTGTTAGTTTGCATCCTCAGAATTACCATCTTTGTTCACTAAATGTGGTGAGATTCTGTATTACCTTCCCATGTAATCTTTTTTAGAGTGGTGTTTTTTTTTTATATTTAGTAGTGGGGCTCTTTGACTAGAGGAAATGTGCAGCTGCAAAGCAAAAAAGAATGGTTACATTTCTCTCTTGGTGCACTAGCCTGAGTTCAGAATGATCCTTTTGATTCCAGAAGCTGCTTACCATCACCAAAGCTGCTGGTGTCTGGTCTTGCCTATTACAAGGCCATTCTTATTTTTGGATTCAGGAACCTTAGTTCAAAAATGCAGGCTGGCCTCAATGTCCTGCCTGGGTTTCCCAGGAAAGTAAGCTGGAGCTAGATGAAAGGATGCCTGCAGCAAAACGGTTCCCTTCCCTTACTGGCCATCTTATAGCCTGCCATCTCACAGCTACTCCATCACTGTCCATTTTGTCAGATTATTGGACCCACCTTCCTTCCTTCCTTAACCTTGCCTCTGCTGCACTCCTTTATTGCTAATGTGTGCATTCTATGAGCTCAGCTCCACAATTGTGCCTGTTACAGTCTCCATAGCTCCAGGTCCCACCATGGGACCAAGTCAGAGTGTCATTCACTGACAGATTCCTGTCTCCAGAACACCACTATATAGCCACTTTCAGCACTGTTGCTGCAGCTTGAGGCCACCACCACCACCATGATTTTATCCAGAAATCTCCCTGGAGCTTAACATGTGACTGGTGACCAGTTGCTGCTTTATCTCTAGGAGTCTGGTCAGGCTTAGGACTTTTGGGGTTTTCACTTTAGAGTAGTCTAGAGAAGTTTAACTTCTCTCATAATTTTTGACTAATTTGGTCTCTCACCATCTATCCAGTGAGTTTAAAATTGCTAGAATTTCTGTTTTAAATATCCTTTGTTTAAAAATACCATTTAAAAAAACTTTCTGAACAGCTTTGATTTTTTATTTGTCATTCATTTATATTTTAGTTTACTTATGTAAACATAAGTGTATTATTTTATTCTCTCATCTCTTACTATCATACTTTCATCTTATACTATAATACTAAAATGTCTTTAAATATCTGAGTCAGTTGTGTTTTCTTTCACCTTTTATACTTTTTGGGGTTCTCTTTATGTTTCTGTTTAGTTTTTCTTGGTAACTTAGGTTTGGTCAAACTTAAATATGTAAAGAATTAGAATTGCCATGTTCCAGAAGCACTATTAATTTCATAATGTAAGGTTTTACTGACTATATAGGAAGTTTGATATTAATTTCAGACACAAGTGTGTTAATATTTGTGGTTAAACAATATGACATTTTAGCATTGTTATTTCATAGTAATGGAATGTAACTTTCTTGCAATTGAGAGTTTTCTTACATTTTTTCCACTTTAATTTATTGCATACCCAGGAACATATCCATATAAAAAGTAAATTTGTGAAATAATCCTCTGCACCATTTTCAATGGTTTTCAAATATGTCCTTTAATTTTAGTGTCTATAAACATGACCATTAAAAATATAATGGTGGGGCCGGCGAGGTGGCGCTAAAGGAAAGGTGTCTGTCTGCCTTGCAAGCACTAGCCAAGGATCAGGACTGCGGTTTGATCCCCCAGTGTCCCATATGGTCCCCCCAAGCCAGGGGCAATTTCTGAGCGCGTAGCCAGGAGTAACCCTTGAGCATCAAATAGGTGTGACCTGAAAAATCAAAAAAAAAATATAATGGTGTAGATATACCAAAATTTCTTTTTCCATTCATCTAACAGTAGTTATTTGGTCTGAGTATAACCTGGCATTGTACATAGTGCTACAGTGAACATAGTTATACCTGCATCTTTTTTGAGCTGATAGTTTTTTGTATTTATAGGGAAGATGCCAAGAAATGGAATTGTTGAGTGATATGGAAGATCTATTCTTAACTTTTTGACAGATTTCCATACTGTTTTTCTTAGAAGAAAACAAACTAGAGGGCCCGGAGAGATAGCACAGCGGCGTTTGCCTTGCAAGCAGCCGATCCAGGACCAAAGGTGGTTGGTTCGAATCCCGGTGTCCCATATGGTCCCCCGTGCCTGCCAGGAGCTATTTCTGAGCAGACAGCCAGGAGTAACCCCTGAGCACCGCTGGGTGTGGCCCAAAAACCAAAAAAAAAAAAAAAAAAAAAAAAAAAAAAAAAAAAAGAAAACAAACTAGACATACAATGGGTTATTATTTAACTGTAAAAAAAAAGATAATAGACCAGGAGACATCATGTTAGGTGATACAGAGAAGGGCAAATATCAGACTATCTCACTTATCTGCACTTTGTAGAGACAAAACAAGGAAATAGAGAGCAGTGAATGATATTAAACCTTTGGCTTTTGGTTATAAAACAGATTACAAAGCAGTGAACAATGTGGGGAGAAGGATTGCAGGGATTAGCTAGACAGAAGTGATTTAAGGACAGTGGTAGAAGGATATTGAATATTTTGGAGATGAGATGATTTATTAATCCCATAAATATTGACACGATTGTAACCATGTTAAACTAAAATAAAATTAAGAGCCTTTCAAATAAAAACATACATATGTATACAAAACAAAATGTACATATGATTTTAGGCTAGGTTGTTATAGATGTAGGTAGGCTTACCTGGATTTGACTTAATGCTGTAGAACCTTGTGACTGTCTGAAAAAGTGTCTCAAGTCCATAATCAGTAAAATGGGGATAATTCAATAAATTTTCTGTGAGACTTCTGTGAGTTTGGATGAGTGAAAATTTTGTCTTGTGAATACTTGAGCCTGATAAAAGTGCATCTGGAGGAAAATTCAAGGGAACAAAAGTAAATAAACAAAAACAACCAAGGCATATGAAACAAATTTATGTAAGTCCACACGGTCTTTTCATCTAAATATCTATTAACACTAGAAACCAGTTCTGATGACTTTAACAAATATTCTTTATAATAAAGTAAACAAACTACACATTTAGCAAGGTACAACATAATTTGCTTTTCATTAAATATAGGTGTGTATCAAGGTACAGGGCATTTTACATGATAGTAGCAAAATGCCTTAAATGGGTGTATTTGGATGCAATGAATTACAGCTGCACCCTTGATTTTGCTTACAGAATCTCTGTCATAAGAGATTCTTCTGTTCTATGTAGCATTTAAAATTATAGACTCGGTATACTCTATGTGAAGTAACTATTTACACAAATCCTGGTTACCTACTAGCTAAAAATAGTGAAATTCCACACACTTGGAGAAGTTTGAAAAACAGAACTGTAAGCAGTAGCTCAACATATTTCCTTTTCTTTCCTTTTGTTTGTTTTTGTGAAACACCCTGCTATGTTCAGTGCTTACTTTTAGCTTTATCTTCTGGGGTCACTCCTGGCAGTGCTTGGGCTGGGGCATATACAAAGCTAGGATTGAAGCCAAGTCAGCTGCATGCAAGTCAAGCACTCTACCCACTATACTATCAGTCTGGACCACACACTTATTTTCTTAAAGTAAGACAAATAGCAGAGCTGCCGGAGCAGCAAAATGATAGGTATGGTACTTCCCTAGCACATGGCTGACCCATGTTCAGTCCCAGGCACCCCATATGTTACCCAGAACACTGAAAAGAGTGATGCTTACATGCAGAGTTATGAGTAGGTCCTGACCACTGCCAGTTGTGTCTACCCAGAAAAAAAATGTTCAGTAAGAAGGGTTATTGCACTATCTGACATATAAAATCATGTCTGAAAAGCTGTTCTACATCTTATATAGGTACATTAGCCCCATAATTATTTCTTATTAACTCGAATACCTGAGGTTACAAAAATTTCATGTATTTAATATAAACATAGAGTTATTAAACTTGAACTTGTTTTCTAATCCTTTTGGTATTTATTATATATAGGACTTAATTGTCATCCTTGGATTTATATCACTAATGGCATATCACAGTTCTCTTGAGGAATAAGGCCTTGGACATAATTTTAACTTCTGCCATTGACTTTAAAACATGGAGCTATGGAATGGATTGGGCAATGAACTTCCATAACATACCTTGCTTCTGACTGTTACTTTATAAAAAAGTCCTCTTTCTAAAATGAAAATTAGTGATGAATAAAAATAAATGAATTTTAATGAAAATTAAGGTACTTTCTAGAAAAGGAATAAATTTAATAAGAAAAACTCAGACTAAAGCATGAGCAAATATTTATTTTATTAACGTATTTCATGACAGCTCTGAAATACCACGTGATCCTGATATACAGGATGAGTGGACCTTTCTGAGGATGGATAAATTGGGAAGTCAGGAGTTCACTTGACACACATTGATTGAGCTCATGGTTCATTTGCTGAAACATTTTATTGTAATGTCATTTCTTCTAGGCCTTATTCAAATGTCATCATCTCATTGATTCCACATTTAAACATTTAGCCTCCTTTCTAATGTTCCTTACCCTTGATCTTGCTTTACTTTTTCCATACTGCTTGTCTTGTTCTATTCCTTGAGGCTCTTAACGGCAACACACTAGAGTATATGCCCAATAAGTGAATGATTCTATCATTTAGAGAATTTGGGACTGTCTATGAAGGCAGTGACAATAAAGTTTGCTTTTAAGGAATAAGAGGTTATAAGTCTAAGACAGAGATTTTTCACTCTACAGCCTCACATCTAATCTGAGAACAGAGTAAACAGTAAAAGGTCACTGTTCTAAAGAAAGTATATGTCTAGTAGAAAATATAAAATAGCATAATTAGTTAAAAATAAAAATGTTGAAATATTTTCTAATTTGATAATTTATACATTTTATAAATTTCATAATTGTATAAGCATAGCAACTATGCTTATTACATAATTTGTTAATGAAATAAAGATTCCTGTGTATTTCAATAAATACTACTGTGTGTGGGCTATTTCAGCAAGAGATAAATTAACAGGTGGTAATAATGGCAAGATTTTTAGGAAACTATAATAAACTACCATAATTATGGTAAGATTTTTAGGAAACTATAAGTAAATTTACTACGATAAAGTCAGACTTAAAAATATACATTTCCATTACCCTTAAATGTTTGACCAACAAAAACTCAAAATATTGAAGATTGTTGGATAGTTGTTATCATGTATTTAGCATGGAAGAGTGACTTATTTGTAAAATACCTTTTCTGAGAAATTAAACACTGTAAAGATCTCTTATCTTCCTGATCAGTTTTCAGATGATTAAAGTAGCAGGTGTGGGGCCAGAGCAATAGCACAGTGGGAGTGCGTTTGCCTTGCAAGTGGCTGACCCAGGACGGACTTGGGTTTATTCCCTGGCATCCTATATGACTCCCCGAGCCAGGAGTGATTTCTGACTATGTAGCCAGGAAGCCAGAAGTAACCCCAGGTGTACCTCCCCCCCAAAACCCTATAAAGTAGCAGGTGTATGCCACCAAATTAAAAAAGAAGAACATTTAGAGGGGCCAGAGTGGTGGTGCAAGAGGTAAGGCATCTGCCTTGTCCACACTAGCCTAGGATGGACAAAAATTCGATCTCCCAGTGTCCCATATCCTCCAAGCTAGAAGTGATTTCTGAGCACATAGCCAGGAGTAACCCCTGAGAGTCACCAGGTGTGGCCTAAAAAACAAAACGAAAAAAGAAAAGAAAAACAAATAAACAAAACAAATCCAAATATTTTGAATAGAAAACACAAAGTAAAATAAGATGTAAAAGAAAAAAGTTACCTTTTATGGGCTGGAGCAGTAACATAGCAGGGAGGGCATTTACTTTGTACGTGGACTACCCAGGTTCAATCTCCAGTATCTCAAATGGTCTCCTAAACACAATCAGGAATGACCCTTGAGTGCAAAACCAGGAGTAATCCCTGAACACTACTGGGCTGGGTATGCCCCCCCCCCAAAAAAAAATAAAAAGGCAAAAGAACTATCTTTTAATAAAATTTTATGAGCTGCATATGACCATTTATACACCAACAAAAATGTGGAAATTAATTTTGTCACAATGTTTCTATAATCTTTATTTCAGAAAATTATTTCATTTTATTTTATTTATTTTTTATTTTTTTTATTTTTTGGTTTTTGGGCCACACCCGGCGGTGCTCAGGGGTTACTCCTGGCTGTCTGCTCAGAAATAGCTCCTGGCAGGCACGGGGGACCATATGGGACACCGGGATTCGAACCAACCATCTTTGGTCCTGGATCGGCTGCTTGCAAGGCAAACACCGCTGTGCTATCTCTCCGGGCCCTATTTCATTTTATTTTATAATTTGTTAAAACAAAACAAAAAAAGTCAGAGTAATAGTACAGAAATTAAATTGTTTGTCTTACAAATGGCCACCCGAGTTTGATCCTCAGAACCAACACCAGATATAGTCCCATAAGCAATATTAAGATTCATCCCAGAGAAGAGAGAGCTAGGAGTGAACTCTGTGGGTGTGTTTCCCATAAACAGCAATAAAAAATGGACTGTCATCCTCATACTATGAAATTTACCCACTTAAAGGATATAATAGTTCAGGGGCTTAAGAGATAGTACAAAGTACTTGCCTTACACACTGTAGACCTTGGTTAGATCTCTGGCACCACTTACAATCCTCTTGAGTACTCCTGAGTGATCCCAGAGACCAGAGCTAGGAGTAGCCCTGAGCATCACTGAATATGGCCTAATCCTGTCCCTTATCCCCATCACAATAGTAAAAGGAAAAATATATAGTTTAATATTTTAGCTTTTATTTTATTTTGTTTTCTGGGTCACACCCAGAGGCACTGAGAGGTTAGTCCTGCCTTTGTGCTCCTGTTTTTGTGCTCCTGGCTGGCTCGGGAGACCACCTGGGGTGTCAGTATTGGAACTACTGGGTCAGCAGTGTGCAAGGCAAACAGCTGTGCTATCTCACTGGCCCCAATATTTTAAGTTATTTATTTTCTGTGTTTGGTTATACCTCGCAGTGTTCAGGACTTATTCCTGGATCTGCACTGAAGGATCATTCCAGGTGACCCCAAGAGACTATATGGGGTGTTGGGGATCAAAGCCTTGGTGAGCATGTGCAATTTAAGTGCCCTTCCATTGTACTATTACTTAGGTATGGTATTTTAAAATTGCAACCTAATTTAAAAATATTCCCATCACTATAGAAAGAAACCTTACACTAAGTAATAATTACTTCCAAGTCAGCTTTGTTCATGTAGGCATCATTTTTTAGGTATAATATTTCTAATAACTTAAACTAAAATTAAAATGTAAAAATTACTAATCTGCTCTCACTCAGAAAAATGTTATAAATTAGAAATATTTTACATTTTTTTTGGCTTTTGGGTCCCACCCGGCAGCGCTCAGGAGATACTCCTGGCTCTATGCTCAGAAATCGCCCCCAGCAGGCTCGGGGGACCATATGAGATGCCAGGATTCGAACCACTGTCCTTCTGCATGCAAGGCAAAACACCTTACTGCTGTGCTCTCTCTCCGGCCCCATATTTTACATTTTTTAGTCATGAAGTTCTGAGAGGTAAAATTGAAAATGCATGTTATATTTCATGTTAAATCAATAAATTTATGTTGTCTTTAATTTGTGTATAAGTACAATTCATGTAGTAATGAATGATAGATAGGTTATAGAGGTATGTTCAAAGTTTGATTCTTTTTGTTTGAATAGAAAAACATTGTCCTATGAAAATTTTGTGAAAATCACAAAAAGTAGTACAAACGTCACACATATTTGAGAAAATAAATAGGGTTGCATTATAAGGACTAGTCCTAACAGATAATAGCTACCAAGCTATGAGAGCTCTTTATTTGTGTATATAAGTTAATCCTAAATAAAGCATTATTTGTGACATTTTAACTATTGTCTTTTTAGTGTTTTATTTTGGCTCACAAAATTTTTTGGCAAATATAATAGCTGTTTTTCCCCATACCCTTTGATAATTGATTGCTTATTTAACAGCATATTTTTGCCACCCTAATGTTTCTATAATGATTAACTTTTAAAATAGATTTTCCCCAGAAGTTGGAAAATATAATTGAAGTATGTAATATGTTAAAATGATCATCGTCATTTTGGTCGAAGTGAATTTGCTCTATGTTAAAAATGTGCTTTATAAAAATGTAATATTTCAGAAACAAATAAAGGTCACTATTAGACCAGATGAATATTTAAGTCAAGCCTGCATAGTATTAAGAATGAAATTCTGCTGCCTTGTAATGACAGAGCTCAGAATTCTCCAGCATTGGAAAGGGACTGCCACGTAGTAACAATGCCAATAATAAACACATCATGTAAAAATAAAAATGCAATAGTGAAATGAGCCATAGAAAGGATGAGTCAGTGACCAGACAATATTTCGATTTCTATTCTATCTAGTAGCAATCTGGTTAAAAAGAAACGACAGTTGCCCTGAAGGAAATAAAGTGGAGGTATTATTGTAGTAGTAGTTTGGAAAGAAAATTGCACTGTGTCTTGACTGGATTATTTTGCTATCCTTGCAACCATCTCTACCTCTCTGTGGTACTGCTTCTTGCCTGCTTTATACAAATTGAGTTTGTATCATCTAAACTCATAGGGCCCAGGGGCCCTTTGGTGACAGGGAAGAGAAGGAAAGGGGGAATTAGAAAAAAAGAAAATGTGACAGGCAGTTTTGAAAAGAGAAGCAATTTTCCTTGTGGGTCTGTTCCTAAATAGGAGTTCTTCAACGCAATATTTTATTTCTGCAGAGCAGTCAGTCAGAATCAAGTGCACGCTGGTACTGTTGTGCAGGGCTTGGCACTGACAGGTTTTCTTTTGGAGGGTGGGAATAGAGGAAGATTGGACGTGGAGTCGTTAGTATTTTGGCTATATCAGCCCTGGAGGCAGAGTTAGCACTTGCAGTGGGACAAAAGTATTTGTAGTCGTCAGATAACTTTGCAGTCAGCTTCAATAGCATCACTCTTTTTTTTCTTCTTTCCTTTTTTTTTTTTTTTTCATTTTGGCAGCCAAGCTCTTAGTAGAACCATCTGTCTTTCTATTAGTATTTTTGAGGCCTGTTTTGAAGCCACTTTGCTTGGCAAAGTCACTTTCATCCTTGGAAACGATTTTTAAAAAAAGTTCTGTGGCTTTTTGCCGAAGAAGAGTACTATGTAAAAATCCACATGGCTGTTCATTTTTGTTCTAAAAGAACATGGCTACTTTGTCTTTGTCTTGATTCAAATGAAATCGGAGGTGATAGAGCTCCGATGTGACCATTGGGAAGTGAGAAACGGGGATGGCAATTTTAGCAATGTTTTTATATTTCTATCTCTCAGTAAGGGTTTCTTTAGTCTTCCTAGTAGATTAATTGAAAGATAAATTGATTCCTTTATTCTTAATTTGAGTGGTTTTTTTTCTTCTAAAGACCATTGCATTGGGTAAGAATAAACTGACAAACTGACTGTTCTATGAAATGAAAAATCACAGACTTTTACTGGTCATTGAGATCCCAAAGCTTCTTTCTACTAATGGTGGAAAGTCGGCTTTGTAATCCTGGTGACTCCTGTTTGGGTAATTATATCCTGCCTACCTAAACCCCTCTTGTAATCTCATTTGAACATTATATTCTTCATTTTCTCAAAAACTGCTGCCAAGTACTGCTGTGTGCTTCCAAAGAGCCACTAAGCTCCCCGTCGAAGGTGGCTGAATTTCCATTGTAGGTGAACTGATCCCAAAGGAAGAGCCTGCTGGAGCTGTATAGTTCTCATCAGTCGAAACACTTGAGGACCATTGGAAAACTTTTTGATTTTGCAGTTTATTTGTAAATGTGCTAACTTAAATCTTCCAGCTGCCTTTCTTGCTAACATTTGTGTGTACAGTCTAAAAAACATCTCCTTTCCTGACTTCTGCTATTTAAACTCACATAGGCTGTCCTTTGATAGCAGTGGATACTCCGATCTCCGGTTCGGGTCCTGGATTCTGGATTTGCTGAAGCCTGCAAAATTTCCTGACCTCTATTCTGTGGGCCAGCCCCAGTCTGTTCCAGAAGCTTCTTTGTTAAAGACACCACCCAGTCCCCGATGCTTTCTGACCAATCGAGTACAAACAGAGAAATCATTATTCTTGTGGTCTCTCAAAAGTTTTAAGCATTTGATGTTACTCGATTTAAAACGGTCCATGTGTACATTCTTTTTCATTTCTCCCTAGATCTAAGGACTCTGCCATCTCTTTTTCAAGGAGATGAACTCGATTTTGCCATTGAGAGGATTTCTTTCATTGGACCTGACTTTCTTTGCCTATTCATTTTTACCTTTTCTATAAGATATAACTCTTTACATCCATTTAGAGTGCCCTATTCCCTAGGGACTTCTGAGTAAGATGTCATTTACATTTCATTCTTCTCACTAACTCTTCATCTTTCTTTTTGGATATGAAATAGGGTCCAGCTCAGGTTTTTCATATTTGAAACAGTCCAGTTCTGTTTTCTACATTCAGCCAATAAGTACATTAAGAACTCTACTCCCTAAACGAATCTTTCTCTAGCTATCTGCTATTCAATATTTCTCTTAATTCCTCATCAGACTTTCTCAGAAAATCAGTCTACATTTGCTCTCTCTGTTTTCTTGCATTTCAGGCATTTGTAATACTGTTTTGGTCCTCCGTTATGATATATGTAATGATGATAAATTCATTACAGTTTGAATTTGCAATTGTCAGAGATACTGTTATGTTTTCTGGCTACATTTTTTTTTTCATTCCTCTCTCCACCACAGTCTTGATATCTTGGTTTTGTTGCACTGTACTCACAAAATTGTCCTACTTTTCCACTTGTGCAGAGTAATTTACTTTGCCCTTTGTGGAGCTGTTGTAATTCGGATGATATTTCACTGTCTCCTGTGGTGTGAAGCTTCAGTTTTACTCCTGCCTCTGTACTCAGGGATCACTCCTAGCAGGAGACCAAATGTAGTGCCAGGGATTGATCCTATGCCCTACTTGCTGTATTATCATTTCACCTTTCTTTATCTTTCAGTCCCTCTCTAAACTATCTAGTTCACTTTTATCAAGGATTGAGTCCTGAAATTAGAGTCATAGGATTCTCTTCCTAGATTAAAACTGGAGTATCCTGTTGATTCGATATTGCCAATGGGACATCGTATAAGTACCTCACACATTCCTATCTAAAAATATACTCATTCTTTGCAAATAATCACTATCTCTTTATGCTTTTCCAATTTTCATATCATTGTAGGAATTCTATAAACTAGACATTTGAATTTTTTTCTTCTTTGTATTTTTATTCATATCCAAAGTTACTTCATGAATATGTTATATAGTCTATATATAGGCCGTATATTATACATAAACGTGTGTAACTATATGCATGTAGCCTCATCTAGTCTCCAAGTTTTCAAATATTGCTTGAATTTTTTTCCTTATTCATAATCTTTCTATTACACATCAATCCCTCTTAGTCAATTGCCTTGATGACTGTATTATACAAAAATGCATGTTCTGCTTAGTAAGATTGTTAATTGAATTCATAACAAGATAAATAGACTAGTGGGACTAGTAGCCAAGAATATTCTTAAACATCTATTTACTATATCAGATTCAGAAAACCCAATGAGAGGGTATTGTTATAGAATATACATTTACATAAAATATAAAATTTTTAACTGCAAGGGTTCAAAGAGGATGGAAAGCATTTGCTTTTTATGTGACTGACCCTGGCTGGAACTCTAGTTCAATTGTTGATACCCCATATGATTTTCTGAGCCCTGCCAAGAATGAGCACAGAGCCAAGAGTAATCCCTGAAATCTGTTAGGTGTATCCCATAACTCAAAATACATTTTTAAAAACTGTGACTAATTAATGAGCCTTTGGTTGTCTTCTCTGTGTGTGTGTGTGTGTGTGTGTGAGTGATATGAGATTGATTTGTATTGGATCCAAAAGGTTATAGATAAGCAGTATGTAGTAGAGTTGTAAATAGCGCCAAAATAGTATTTTATCTCATAGTTTAAAAATGCAGAAACTAACCTCTTAAATTTCTTAAATTTATTATGAGTTATTCTAATTTATGACTAACAAGGCCCTTGTAAAATTTTATGACAAAAGAATTTAATTGAAACTTAATTATAAATGTCATACTTTATCAGCTTTAATTGGGAATTTAAAGAGAATTTCATGCAGTAAGTTGAAGAAAGTAAATGAGGTTAATAGAGAATAGGATTTGAATATTCAGAATTGGCATATATATATATATAAGAATACATTTCTTTTATTTATTTATTGGTTTTTCGGGCCGCATCCGTTTGATGCTCAGGGGTTACTCCTGGCTAAGCACTCAGAAATTGCCCCTGGCTTAGGGGGACCATATGGGACGCAGGGGGATTGAATCGTGGTCCTTCCTTGGCTGTGCTTGCAAGAGAGACACCTTACTCTAGCACCACCTCGCCAGCCCCAAGAATACATTTCTAACCTTAACAAATTGCAGCAATTTCAGAATTTGTGCAGAGAAACAATACTACTGGCTGTATATTCCTAAGAGCCTCTGATCATGCGCTTGTCATTATTGATTCAACACATACATCTTTGTTTGATATGTGTTTTTTGCTTAAAGACACATTATCTATATTATATTATTGATTTTTCATTCATTTAAAACAGCAAACCACCAATGTAGTCTTACCTCTTTGCTCAGGTCTCAGAATAACTGTGCCAGCCCTGCCAGTATTGATTTGAGAAGACAAGCAAACTTTTGAGAGAGGACCAATTTGCAAGTACAGCACCTGCAAATAGTATATTTTAAATAGTGTAATTTGAACTGTGGTTTAATTGCACACATGGCTTAATTGCAAGTACTGACTCATACCATTTATTTTATTGTGTATTTTTCTGAATATTAGCACAATGCTCTATGATCTGTTCATACTATCTGAAGAATATTCCTTATCAGAGGATGAAACTGGCTTGTTTGACATTTTAGTTTCTTTCTTACCCTTATCAAATTTACCAGATCCTTCATTCAACATTGTTTTGTGTGTGTGTGTGTGTGTGTGTGTCTGTGTGTGTGTGTGTTTGCTATTGTTGTTGTTGTCTGAAAGAGGAAAGAGCATTGATTGAGAGAGTTAGGAGCTATTTCTATGTTAGCTTTACTCTGACCTATAGTGGACTCTAGAACAGTGTAGGTGGAGATGCTAAATCTTTCTTCCTTATCAACACAAAATCTGTGTTGTTCCAGATAATCTTTAGGAATTCAGTCTTAAAACTCCAAAAAATGTAAATCTTGGAGAATTTAGGTAACTAAATTAAAGTACTAAAGCAAAATGTGTTTTAGTGCTCTTTTATTGTAATCATAACAAAGTTTGGAAAGCTAAGATTTTTTGAAAAACCTAGAATTGATTACAATCTATTCTTTGAAAATACCATTCATCCCCAAATATTCATAAATTATCAGAGCATAACTTATGTGTCTATGTAAAAACTGTCAGAAACAGGTAGATAATCGTGTGTGTGTGTGTGTGTGTGTGTGTGTGTGTGTGTGTGTATGTGTGTGTAACAGCTAATCAAACAAGTAAGAAAGCATGCTCTTTCTTTCTTTTTTTTAGAGGGTGGGTTGGGTCACACCCAGTACACAGGGGTTACTCTTGGCAGGCTTGGGTGAACATCTGGGATGCCTTGATTCAAAACTGGGTTTCATCCAGGGTTGGCTGCGTGTAAGGCAAACACCCTACTGCTGTGCTATCACTGGCTAAAGCATGCCCTTTCTCAGAGCAATGAAAATGTTTTTAGCGGTCAGAGATTAAGGTCCCTATAAATAAGGTGTTCATCTTCCCCTACATTTAACCCCTCCCACACACCCAGTCATGACCATCAAACATCAAACCAGGCAGAACTACAATGACTACTTTGGTGTGGCCAACTTTCTCTCTCTTCATGCTGCTCCCCCCTCATAATATTGTTGGGAAACCTTAAATATAAAAGCCTTAAGGGCTCAGGAGATAATGCCCAGGTTTAGGTTGGTGCTTGCCTTGCATGTAGCCAAGAAGTATTTATTAGAACCTGTTTATATGATCTCCTGTACTCCACTAGGAGTGAGTGATTTTTGAGTAGACCCAGAAATAAGTTCTGCTGGGTGTGGCCAAAATAAACATGAAAAATGAAAAAAAACTCTTAAAACTATAATTATAAAGAAATCCACATGAATTACATAAAGCAAAAGAAGTTTGAAATAAAAATTATCAAGTTAGAAAAATTCAAATAGAAATTTTATATCTCTGAATTTTATAATTTAAAATTAATGTGGAAAAACTAATGTAAAAAACATTCAGACTGGCCAGAGAGATAGTATAATCTTGACTTGTATGTAATCAACCTGGGTTTGGTCCCCAGTATCACATATGTTCCTCTGCGCACCACAGAGCCAGTAGTAAGCCCTAATAACTGCCAACTATAAGCCAAAAATTATAAAGGAATATTTAGGACATATTTTAAAAAATATAATGATGGTAGCAAGATGACTTGATTGATCATTAAATCATAGTGGAAAGTGCTAATAAAAATCTCATTAGAAAAAAAATCTCATTAGAAACTGATAGACAAGCATACTTTGTCCATTAGAGAATTATGTAATATATGTCCAATATATGTAATATATGTTCATGCATGCATAATTCCCCAAGTAATGACTATATCATGATATATAATATGATCATTCAGTTCTAGCTTAGAAATAAGAACACAGGGCAATTGTTATCTTATGATGCAATTTTTTTCTGGTTGAAATTTGAATCTTTTCCAGTCATTAATATTGTCTATGAAATATTTGGAGCTGATACATGAAGATGTAATTAGAAAGATGGAGCATTTATGTTATTCTTTATTTAGAAATTATCAGAATATAAAATGGTTTCAGCAGCTCTTCTACACTGTACTGTACAATAATAAATAAATCAGAGCACATTTCCTAAATAAGTTCATAGGTCATAAGGGAAACTTTAATTACACAAGTAACTATTATCCAGTAGACTAAATATTATATCATTTTTCTAAGCCTAGAAGTAATAGTTTTTCTTTAAATGTTTGTATTATAAGAGTTGCTTCAGGGCATAGATATCAGTGACTCTCTGGACATTCACCCAAAAAGTAAAATTTTGCCAGTAATAAAAGAATAAAAGAGGGTCCAGAGCAATAGTACAGAGGGTAAGACCCTTGTCTTGCATGTGATCCTTGGTATCCCACATGGTTTCCCAAGATCTGACAGAAGAAATTCCTGAGTGCAGAGTCAAAAGTAAACCCTGAGCACCATCAAGTGTGGCCTAAAAATAAGAAAACAAGATTAAAGAAATCATTCAAAAGTAGAGAAAACACTTCTGAATATTGGCAAACCTAAGAAAACATCAAAACAAAACAAAACAAAACCCAAAATACTATAGATGCTCTGGTCTCTTCAGGCTCCACTGAGGAAATGTTAGTGTTTGTGGAGGTGGATATAAAAGTATCTGGGAGGTAGACCCAGGATGTTGTAGAGCAATGGTCCTCAAACTACGGCCCGTGGGCCACATATTGTATTTATTCCCATTTTGTTTCTTCACTTCTAAATAAGATATATGCAGTGTACATAGAAATTTGTTCATAATTTTTGTTTTTATTATAATCTGGCCCTCCAACAGTCTGAAGGACAGTGAACTGGCTCCCTGTTTAAAAAGTTTGAGGACCCCTGTTGTAGAGAATAGTGAATGCATGCTGAGGAATTCTATCTTCAGATAGAATCAAACAATAAAAATATGTTCACTATAGAAGTATATAAAAATACAGGCACAGCACTAAATCATAAGAAATTCTATGAAGAACTTAGCTTAATAACTATCTGAATTTTTTTCTGTAGACACTAGAATCCATAAGAGTGATACAGAATCTCCCTTTCAACTACTTATATATCTGATGGTGCTTTGTACCTCAAGGAAAATCATAGGATGCCAGAAAGTTTTGTTGGTAATGACATATTCTTTAAGACAATACTTCTCAAACTTAAATACACATTGGAATCATCAGAAGGACTCTCAAAAACTATTGATGGCTGGGTTTCATTGCTATTGGCTCGGATTTAATTGGTGTGTGATGTGGTGGTCTAGGGATGAGAGTTTTTCAGAGCTTCTCAGGTAATTCCAAAGTGCAACAAGTTTAGAACTAGTGCACTAAAACAAGAGCTTATTGTTTCTGCAATTCTGGAAATAATTTCTCCCAAACTTGAAGGTATCTGAAATTTGGGTGTATCTTATGACCCTGATAAGTATCTAATTTGAAGTTTCTTTCTTCTTGACTCCAAACTGTTCTAATTAAGTTTATGGTCCATCTTACAGTCCATGTTGTCTTATGAATGAGAAGATGTACTAACTATATAAAATATAATAACTCACAGTGAAATATTTCACTGTGTATTTCAGTTATAGCTGGTAATAACTCAGAACTAACTGGTGATTGTTCCTTTTTTTGCTTGTTATTCTGTCAGCATCTACTTGCACTGATTCGATTCATCATTTTATTTTGCCCTCGGATACCTACCTCCTGTTTTAGGCTACTCATTCCTACACATCTGCTCAATATCTAATCTCTAAATTTTGACTCTATTTGTTTTCCACTACCTTCTACCTAGTCTCTCTTCTCTATTATGTGAGTAAGCTCCTGGATATAGTAGGAAGACATTTAGCAGTAACTACTAAACACATCTCTATTCTGAACTATTTTGCCTTTTACTCTGGTTGTAGTGAAAGCCTTAAGTCCTTTTGGCTAAAATAAATGCTTCCCAATTTTAAGTCATTACTGTAAACAGATTCCTTATTCTTTTTTGGGAGGTAAATAATTTTTATTTTGACCATAGTGGATTACAAATCTTTCACAGTAATATTTTAGGTACATAGTGATACTGAATCAGTGGCATTCCCACCACCAATGTTGTCCTCCCTCCACCTCTATTCTCAGCATGCATCCCATATCTCCCTCCTTTGCCTCCCGGGCTGCTAGTACAAGTGGTCCCCTCTGGCTAGTTTGTTGTAGATTGGGTATTGATTCTGTTGTCGTTGGCTTTGAATTTGGTGTTCAAGTCTGATCATTTTTTATTTCTACTCGATGTTCATATGACTGTTTGGTCTTGGTATCTTCCATTGTTTCTACTCCAGTTCGTGAGGCAAAACAAAATGGTTCAAGTTATGTGGTTCTGTTAAAGGAAAGAGAAAGGGGCCAGAGAGATATCATGGAGGGAGGGCATTTGCCTTACATCCAGGACAGTGGTTCAAATCCCGGCATCCTATATGGTCCCTATGCCTGCCTAGGGCAATTTCTGAGCGCAGAGCCAGGAGCAACCCCTGACCACTGCTGGGTGTGACCCCCCCCCAAAAAAACAACAAAATAAAAGAAGGAAAGGGAAAAAAAAGAAGAAAATGGGGGGACAAAAATCAAACAAGCAAAAAAATGGGAGGAGTCCTTCTAGAGGCTATAAATATCAATTTAAGAGAAGAAAGGGGAAAAAGGAAAAAAAATCATAACAAGAATACAAAACAAATCAATCAAACAAACAAAAAACCGAAAAGCACCACAGCAATAATCACCACAGCAATAAAGACAACAACCAAACAGCAACCATGGTCCAAGATAAAAACAAAGCAAAGCACAAAAAACAAAAATAAACAAAAACAAGAAACAACAATAAGAAAAAATAATTTGTGCTTATTTTTTTTTTTGCATAGGCACAGTAAATACTGGGGAGATTAGAAAGGGAATTCCTTTGGCCTAAGAGATACAGGGTTTCTCTACCCTTGAAGTAGACTGTTATGAGAATAACTACAGGCTCCGTGCATGATTTTATTCTCTCCCCCAGGTCCTCTTGTGATGTCTGGAAACTTTCTGCTCAGTCATGGATAATAAAATCAGGCCTCTGTAACTAGAGATCTTGGTAGAATGGATCCTAGAATGGAATCTTTTTTTTTTTTTTTTTTATGGTTCTAGAAGTTCTGTTCCATCACTGTTGTTTTAATCAGTCTTCTGTAGTTGGTGGTCTTGGTTTTTGCACTGATACTAGGGCAAAGCCTAGGATAGAGTCTTTCATTATGTTTCCAGAAGTTGCAGTTGTCTTAGTCAGGATTCTGGAATTAAAGATCTTGGTTGTTGTACAAGTCGTAGGCCAAAGCCTAGACTAGGGTCTCTTTTTTTTTGGATTGGTTCCTAGATTCCTTTTTTTTTTTTTTTTGGTTTTTGGGCCACACTCGGCAATGCTCAGGTGTCACTCCTGGCTGTCTGCTCAGAAATAGCTCCTGGCAGGCACGGGGGACCATATGGGACACCGGGATTTGAACCAACCACCTTTGGTCCTGGATCGGCTGCTTGCAAGGCAAACACCGCTGTGCTATCTCTCCGGGCCTGGTTCCTAGATTCCTTATTCTTACAGTGTCCATTTCTCTTTGCTTTATTTCTTGTGTGTCTTTTCCCCCAACAGTACCTGCCTCATTCCTAAAACTTATATTGTCCAACCAGAATGTCAGTAGTAGTTCTAGAGTTTTATGGAAGATTGAAGAAGCTTGAAGGAGAAGGTAATCTGTTACAGTAAGAGATGATGAGAACTGTCTGCATCCTAAATGCCTTTAGAATGGACACTGCCAGTGGGAGAAAGGAAAAACAAGTCAGAGTCAGTGTTCAGGGGTGCTATTAGACTTTTGCATATTAGTTTTACTTTTTTTTTTTTTTACCATTATTAGCTCTAAAGTCTAAATTTCTGTTAACATAGGTACTTAGTTTTCTTGTCTGTTATTTTATCTCTACTTTTCAGTGCAGTTTCTTGTTCACAATGCATGTTTTCTAAATGTTTTTCCAGGATTAGTAGGTTAATGTGTGTCAAAAGTAGTAAGAGAGAATGAAGTACCTGACTTCTAACATGATCCTAAAATGTAATTCCATGATAGATATTTAATCATATACACTAGAGAGATCTTGTTTAAAAATTGTATTTGAAAAAAATTCCAGGTATTTTAGTTAAAAACAACCTGTTGTATGTGTTTGGTTTACAACTTATAACTTGGTTCACCCAAAACAAAGATCATCCCTTGTTTCTTTGAATCTGTTTGTTTACAACTTGGTTTTACACAAAATAGAGATTTTCCTACATAGCATGCATCTAGCAAACCTGGACAGGACTGGCTCAAGACAGGCCTTCTGTCCTTACTCCTCTGCCCAGGGGTGGTCTCCATACTCAATAAAAACTACA
This sequence comes from Suncus etruscus, assembly GCF_024139225.1. Taxonomy (NCBI): domain Eukaryota; kingdom Metazoa; phylum Chordata; class Mammalia; order Eulipotyphla; family Soricidae; genus Suncus; species Suncus etruscus. Next base: position 25,079,325 of record NC_064858.1, read on the forward strand.
GTCTTGCAGGCAGAGCTCTCGCTCTCTCTCTCTCTCTCTCTCTCTCTCTCTCTCTCTCTCTCTGTTTCTCTCTCTCTGTTTCTCTCTCTCTCTCTCTCTCTCTCTCTCTCTCTCTCTCTCACACACACACACACACACACACACAACACACTCTCTGCTTGATGAGACAGATTTCTTCTTGGCCAGACATATTTCATTGCAGCTTTGGATTATTTCCTGCAGTAACCCTTGCTCCAGAGCCACTTTCCCTGGGTGGAAATATGGCATTTGGGGCCATTATAGTATTGATAACGTGATATATTGTCAGGAGTGACTGCATTAGATGATAATTTGAGAAATTTCTGATCAATTCAAAGAAGGTAGAGATTCCACTGTGGTCAGCTATTTATTTACTGATCTAATACTATTCTCTGAGAATGGTCCTGGAAAATAAAAGAATGTTCCCTGGTGGCAAACAAAGCAACAGCCATATGTTTTGAGGATTCGGATAGCTTCACAAAGAGTAAGTTGGAGATGCAGTTCAGACTAGGATTCGAGGTTTTCTATTGAGTCCTGGCTTTGCTGTTCTATTAGTCATGATAAATCAGTTCTCTCTCTCTTTTTTTTTTTTTTTGGTTTTTGGGTCACACATGGCAGCCCTCAGGGGTCACTCCTGGCTCTATGCTCAGAAATCACTCCTGACAGGCTTGGGGGACCATGTGGGATGTCAGGATTTGAACCACCATCCTTCTGTATGCAAGGCAAATGCCTTACCTCCATGCTATCTCTTCGGCCCTCAAGTCAGTTGTCTTTTGACTCAGTTACAAAAGGTATCTTAGTAGCCCTACACTACCTTCCAGCTCTATTATTCAAGAACTTAAAACCTTAAATATTATTAACATCATCATTGAATAAAAAAATGAAACCCAAGTTAAATTGAATGATGCAGTTTAGTTTTGAAGGTAGAATTAGTTTTGACATGTATAATCTACAGGATAATTTGAGGCATGATTTTTTTAACTTTTATACATCTTATAATAATTAAAAGGTTTATGATGCAGTGGCCCATTCATTAATGCCAAGAACAACATATAGGAAAGTTATTAACAACTCAAAGGGTCAACTAACCACTCTTTATTGTAGACTCTTCTGACTCTCTTGTCTCAGATCACAGGTGACGGTCTCTAACTCAATCTTCTGCAACTTATATGTCATATATTGAGTTGAATAAATGATGTGATTGTATCTTAAAGTGGGTGGGTGGGATGGCATTGAGCATCAGAACTTCTTCTCTTTGATTCTCTCCATCATGTTCAGCAGGTTCAAGGTCAACTGCCGCCATTAATGATCCCCGTATTCCCTCCTGATCAGCGGACACTGGCTGCAGCCGCTCAGCAAGGATTCCTTCTCCCTCCTGGCTTCAGCTACAAGGCTGGATGTAGTGAGTCCCACTGGTTTCTTCACTTGGGAGTGGGTGGTGGGAAAAGCTTTGAATTTGGGGATTTAATATTCCTGAGTTAGCAAAAAATGAGATTGCCTAGCTAGAATTTAATTTCAAGTAGAATCGCACAGAAGGTGCAGAAAAGAATTTGTCTTGGTATTTAAAAGGGTTTTTAGATGACTTCTGTGCTTCTGAAGCCAGTACTAGTTCTTTATAATTCGGTTTTATAACTTGTGTTTTTGAGTGTATTCTAAAAATACGAGTATAATTTTCACATCTAATTTATTTTTGCAAGGATATGATGGGAATATGTTTTCAAAAGCTTTACATTGACATTTAATACAGATACAAATTCCTAACATGAATAGTTGTTCTTCTGTTATCTGACTTCTGCCTATATTTGTAGTTTAATTTCTTGCTAGTTTACTTAGCATTCTTAACCAAGCTATAAGCTTTCTTGACCCGAACTTAATTGCTTTGGCAGTTTCCACTTTCTTTGGTGTTTTGAACTTTTTCCAGTTTGGATCAGGGAGAGCTTCCTATCTTAGCATTCCCTTATCTTGCTTCTCGCTCTTTTTTATTTTTCTGTAACCTTCTATTTCTTTTCATTTATTATCTCTGTGAGGGTACATACTGATTCTATCTGATCAAATGTAATAGCTAAACTTTAGGTTCAGTTTATTTTTTAATTGAATAAATAAATTAATAAATAAACATTTGTTACAAGTTAGATAAGGGATTTTGTTTTGTGAGTTTTGCCAAATAAATGTTTATATTGCTTATTAACTTTAAATGCTTGTATTATTATTAATTTTATTTTTATACTAATTTAAATTATTTTTGTTGCTATAAGAAACAATCTAGAATTTTTTTATCTAAAATCTAAGAAGCAAATTGCCAAGAATAATCTGATAATATAGCAACACCTCAGATTCCATGATGAACCTAGATTCCTAAAATGAATATTTTCAGCAATATCATTTGCTTGGCTAAGAAGAATATAGAAGAAGCAAATCATTAATCACCTATATATGTAAAACTATGCTTATAAGGTTATAAATGACAAATCAATTAAATATGTTTGAATAAAATAAAATAAAATTCTAAGTGATAAAATAAATATTTTAAATTAATTTCAACAATGAAAATAAGAAACCATGGGAAAATTAGATAAATATTATTTTAAATGTGACATAGAATATTTTTTTAAATTCTAGTTAAATTTGGTTTATTATGTTTATAAATCATCTGATTATCATTTTTATGCTAGAATATTTACTGATAAGAAACTATTCAACATTACTAGAAAGTGGTTGTTTCCTATGAGATGTTTGATATTTTCACATTTATTTCTAGTCTTTAAATCTTTCTCTATAAAATATTGGACAAATGGAATATAATTTTTATAAGTTCAAAGCTATGAGCAATACATAGGTTATTATTATAGTCTAGAGTAAAGTAAACTGAACCCAGGCACTAAAATTTCACACTCATATGATACTTTGCCTTTGGGGCCTTTATAGTGCTTTCTATGCATCATCTTCTATTTGAGGGGGGGGTGAGAGAGGATTTGGGCCACATCTAGGCCATGGTGATTGAAGTGCTTGGTGTAATGTATGCTATTCCAAGTGTCAGGATAAGCACCTTAATCTCTGTGCTCTCTATCTGGTCAAAGAGTTTTCTTTTTTGTGCTTTCCTGAGTTGGAAGATTCTGTTTTACTCTGTTCTTTAATTCAACTGCTTAATATTGACACATCATTCTATTTTCTTAATGGACTCATTCAGAAATATTAACATATTTTATCATTAAGGATTATATTTTTAAGGTTGTTTTAATTCTAAGAACAGAAGGTTAAATTCTATTGCTGCCATAAATTCATTCTATTGCTGCCATAAATTCATTTCAATTAAGGATGTTTTATTTTTCTTTTAAAAACATACTGCCAGTGTGGTTTTGGTAAATATGTCTGCTAGCATGAAAAGACAGCTGTAAAAATCATCACTTCTCTCACTAAACTGATGATAAACTCATATCGACTATTTATATTTACCAGAAGAATGGTGGTGTTTTTTTTTTTTTTTTTTAGCAATATACAATTATGTCCCATAGGCAACTATTGTGCTAAACCAAAAGAAAACCACATTCAGCCTGAACAGTAGCATAACTATGAGCCAGGAACAGGTCAAGAACACATTTACTTCACTTCCAAGTGAGAGAGTTGGCACTGCCTTTGGCCAGGGTTAACATAGTGTGGCATGGATAAACTCTCCCTGTTGGTATATATTACCATTTACCGTGCCTCCAGTGACTCAAGTGGAAATGATAAGTTCTTTTGTAACCTTGGAAATAAAAATAGAATGCAAACTTTGCAGCTATTGGCCAGCTTGAAATATGCATTATTCCAATGCTGGAACGAAGAAGCAGTGAGTTCCTGGCCAGAGCAGTGCCACATTTGTTGACATTCTGCACTTGAGTCATTTCGGATGACGAGTTAAGTTAGAGTAATAAACAATCAGACAATCTTCCTTCATCTCACTGTCGAAAAGGAAAGAAGAAAGTAGGGAAATCAATTTTACCTTCTTTTTTTTTTTAATGCTCAAAAGTGTCTGTCACGTGCATTTTCTCTGGTTGCCAATTGCTTTCATGTAAGTAATATTTACATAGTTCTCAATGGAGAAGACTCACATAAATATGAAAGATATACTGCTGATATCATGAACTCCAGTGAGTTTTATCATTATAGCCATGGAAGATATAAATCTTTAGACTCCGTAACTTGGCAACCTAAACAAAATGAGAATTTCTAGAACTATTGTCCACAGGGAATGTTTATTTTTAAATATGCAAGATATATCTAACCATAGGTTGTATTACCATGCCATGCTTTCACAAAAGAAGCTCTCTTTAGTTAGATGAATTATGTTCACACATGAATAAATATTTTGGCTGGTAAACTTTATGAACAAAGACCTATTGGATGTTGAGGGTTCTCTTTAAGACTATTCATACATGGGGCCCAGAGAGAGAACATGGAGGTGGGGTGCCTTGCATGCAAAAGGACAGTGGTTCAAATCCTGGCATCCCATATGGTCCACTGAGCCTGCCAGGAGTGATTTCTGAGCATAAAGCCAGGAGTAACTCCTGAGCACTGCCGGGTGTGACCCAAAAACAAAAACAAAAACAAAAAAAAAAAACAAAAAAAAAAAGAAAAGAAAAGAAAAGAAAAGAAAAGAAAAGAAAAGAAAAGAAAAGAAAAGAAAAGAATATCCATACAGGACCACTTGCAATGAAACCACCAAGGCTACAGTTGATAATAGTCAGGAGTTATATACTCTGAGTTTGCATATGTAAGGCAATTTACTGTTTGAGCTTGTTCCCCAGTCCTGGAATAGCAACATTAAAATATATTTCATAAAAAAATATAAGAAGACATTTAGCGTAATCAGAAATCTCAGGACAAACTGACTAGATAAAGAAGAAACTTCAGTGGCTGTAGTGATAGTATAGCAGGGAGAAAATTTGCTTTGCATGTGGTTTTATGTTCATTATAGTGTAGAGAAACACTTTTGGGATTCAGACTTTTTATTTTATTTTATTATTCTTTTTAACTTTATATAAGCATTGGTTTACAAAGCTGTTCATCATACAGTTGTTCCAATACCAATCTCTCTCTTTTTTTTAAGTATATCTTTATTTAAGCACCATGATTACAAATATGATTGTAGTTGGGTATCAGTCATAAAAAGAACACCCCCGGGACCGGAGAGATAGCATGGCGGTAAGGCGTTTACCTTCCATGCAGAAGGACGGTGGTTCGAATTCTGGCATACCATATGGTCCTCCAGCCTGCCAGAAGCAATTTCTGAGTATAGAGCCAGGAGTAACCCATGAGCGCTGTTGGGTATGACCCAAAAACCAAAAACCAAAAATAAAAAATAAAAAAACACCCCCACCCCCTTCACCAATGCAACAATGTAATCACTACTGACATCTGACAGGTGTCTATTCGTAGGAAGATCCAGATTTGTTTGCACAATCAGAGATAAAACACCAAAATTCAGAAAATTTTGCAATGTTTAATTTTGATTTGAGATCAACATTTGCTCAGTAAAGAGAATTTTGGAGTATGGTGGGTCTTCAGAAGTCTTGAGTTTGGTCACTGCCATTTTCTTTTGTTATGGTTTGGTTTTGGTTTTGGTTTTTGGGCCACAATCTGCGGTGCTCAGGGTTAGTCCTATGACCTACCGATGCGCTGTGTGCTATAACTCCAGGCCCCTCACTGCCAGTTTCTTGAGCTCCCACTCCCCATTCTCAGAATCACTCCCCCAATCCCTTACCTCCCACTATCCCCCCCCCGCACACACACACACACACACACACACACACACACACACACACACACACACACACACACACTCAAAATAACTGCCACTTCCTGGGAATTAAATAGCTTGTGTTAAGCCTGTTTGTTAACTGCACATCTTGAGTTTGTCTACAGAAGGCAGAGGAGGAGGTTCTGTCTAGCTACTAATGACTAAGTCCTCTCCCTTGCCTTTCTGTTTAGGTATGAGAATTCTAGTTTTATAATTGTAATAGATGCTTTAGGAATTTTTTTAACAGGCTAAAATTTCTCTTGGGAATTAAAAACATCCACTATAAGCCAGATCATTAAAATAACCAGATTTCTAGATATAGTCTTAAACCAACCATTGTAAATGAGCTGGGGTGGTAGTTTAGCCTAAAAAATGTTTTCAAAATGGGTGGGGTTGAAGGTGATATATGCCCTGGGAGCGGGGAGGTAGATATCTAGAAGAAAGCTGAGGCGTTTGTGTTTGTTTTCTGAAAGGAGATCAACAAATTTGGGATCAAATTTGGATCCTCAGACCTAGAGTATAGAACTGAATGTCACATAGCTATGGTATTTATTCTCATAAGTGGGATATCCCTGAGATTTTGGTCCCTGGTTCTACTTATGTTACCCTGAGCATCACCAGGATTGATGTCTTAATATGGAGCCAGGAGTATGCCTTGAGCACAGCCAGTATAGTCTCCAAACTAAACCAAACAAGCAACTTGTGTGGATATTTAATATTAGCTTTGGGATATTGTAAAGTTGAAGAATAACTAACATTTAGAGAAACTATTTTATTTGCTTGGTCTTTATTACTTATTGGAATGTAGTTATTATCATTTCTTTTTTCCTAATGGTATCATGAAAATTGCTGAGAAAATAATGGTACCTGAATTTAAGAGAGTTTTGAAACTTTTGGACTAATATATTTTTCTTGAATATTTTCAACTAGTGAGTTATTCTTGTTCATCTTTCATATTACCAACCACAGAATGTAATATTATAAAAATCACCTTGCATATATAAAATTGAGTGCAAATCATATGCATAAACCATTGATCCATCTGTTTATATTAATTAATTCTTTTGTTTAATGACTTCAGGCATTTTTAAATTTTGCTTAGCCTCTGTGTAAGTACAGACAACTACAATTGGAGAGAGTTAACTTAGAAATAGACAAAAAGTTTTGCCTTATTCTATCACTTAGAGTGATTTTCCTAGTACAAGTTTCTGAGTTTCTGCTTTCTCATATTCAAAATAGATTAATATCACTCCTTTTACCTAATTGAAAGAATTATTTGAAAGACTTTAATTTGAAATAGTGCAGATCATTGTGTCTGTCTACTGAGATTATTTTAAAGTGGGAATACTGAAGATAATACCAGCTAACCACAGACAGTATTTTTCAAAAAGATCTCGATTTATTGTGCATACCTAAGTGACCTCTTCTTGAGGAAAATATAATTGTTTAAAGAAAAGTATTGCTTTGCTGATAGAAACATTTGTTGAATGTAGATATAATTTCAAACCTTAGTTATTTCATTATAATTAGCAAGTTTTAAGCCTTTCAGTCCTTGTTTTCTTCTTGTCTGTCAGTGTTCTTGTTTGAAAAGATCATGTGGTTTTTGAAGATGTATTTAGTCACCGCTTGACTGAATGAAACTAGAAATATATTCACATATTCATTCTGCATTTTAACACATTGATTAATTTTTCAGAGATGTGCTAAATAAAATAGCCATATAAAGTTACTGATTGAAATATTTAATTGCCACATGAGATTAGCTTAAATAAATAGAAGTAGATGAGCCAAGCTTAATAAACTTAATATATGCTGTATTTATTTTTCATCAGTTTCTGAACAGTATTTCCGCTTCCAATAAAAAAAGGAAACTCAGTTAATTAGTTCCTCATACACTACAATAAAATTAATGTTTAGGAGTTAAATACCATAAACTTCCTCAGGCATATATGCTGATGCGTTTCTGTTTTTAGTTAATGTCACATGTTTCATCGTTTAATAGAGTATCATGTGGGTCCCATTATATCTCTCTTGTGCACAGAGTCTATGTGGCTGGAATTTTCAGAGTCTGCATGCTCATTCTTGCTTTAACTGTATCAGCTGACATGCAGGTTATTGGTATTATTGAAACAATCACCAAATCGTGAGCTAAAAATCATTGACAATAGTATGCTTTCATCAAACTGAAAAAATAGGAAAATGAATTCTGAGAACCACGTACTCTAAATTCTTTGTAAATAATTCGTGAGAAGAGGATACAATCATATCTTCAGACTTCTGTGTTTGTGTGTGCCAGAATATTGTCCATTCTGGGACAAAAATCTTCTAAGCCAATGACTTTCAGCAAATGTAACTCAGTTGAGAGCTTTGTAACTAGTTTGTTTTCATAAGGAATTGTTTGAGTACCTGAACAACTACACCTTTCAGTTTCCCATAAAGGGAATTAAGTTGATGACTTTGTAATATGAAATGATTAAATAATAAGATTTGTAGTAAATAATATATGTAGCATTCCATAAAATGGGAAGATATCAGCGCTTGTATGGTGCAAAATTGCATATAGGCTGATAAAATGTTTTTTGATTAAAAATGGACTTTCTAATGTTTTCAGAAGATATATCACTGAGAAAATGTAGATAAATCATTCTATATTGGGACAAAATTTTACTTGGTATGAAATAACACCGTGCCTGATTGTTTATAAGACATAGACATAATTTTATGCTTTACAACTCTGAATTTATAGCTTAGTTTCATTGATTATTAGAAGCCAGTGTTTTATCTTTTATCCCCGATACATGTCACATGTATGCTAGCACCACCATAACATTACTCATAATTAAACATAAAATGCCCTTTCTTTAATCAGATCCTCAGGTTTTGTTAGATTTTGTCTCATTTGTCTCAGCAGCAAAGAACATAGAACGTCATCAGTTTCAGTGTAAATCTGTTCAACTCAATACCTTTCAATATCTGTATCTCTTGATAATATATGTGTGAATCAAGGAGTGAGGGCTAAATTTAAGGATACTGTATTGTACGGTCTTAAGTCTTACCATATAATTTGCTATTTACTACCTTAACTCCTAGAATTTTGGGCTTGTCTTTTTGTTGTTACAGAGAACATAAAATCTCATCTTAGACTAGATTCACACCAATGAAGAAAATCAAACTGTATCATCTCAGACAGCAGTTTATTACTTTATTTTTAATAAGTATATTAGCCAATGCTATTATTTAGTAAGTATGCTCTAGAAAGTTCTGTTAGAAGGACGACTTTAGTCATAAGTAATATGAAGCCGAGAAGAAAATTAATGAAGCAGGCAACTACAGCATTTTGTTTGTCTGTAGATATGTATCTTCCACGAGGACTGAAAAATGCCACTTTCTTGGAATATCCCATGGAATCAGAGATGCCTCTTATGTGGTTGAGCTGTTTTAAATGACCAAAATAATATTAGTCTTAAGTATTGTGGAATCAGTTGACTTACATTCTAGTTTCAATCTTACTTGTGGTTACACTATGATATCAACACCCTAGCTTGTATGCTTTTCGTTTGTTTGTAACACTGCTTCTCAAAAGTACTGGCTTTTAGCTCATGGTCTCAAGATACTTTATCCAGCTATAGCCTATTTGTCACCCCCAAATCCCCATTCCAGCCAGAAGAGAAAGCAGAAGCAGCACAGAACCACAGCTCCTTTTGAAACAGCATTGCTATTTATTTCCGTAATCATTTATTTTGAATATGTTTTCAGGTAACATATTTAAACTTTCCTAATCCTATTTTGTCAGCCAGCTTTCAAGGTTGTTTTTTTATCCTGGTCTCTGGAAGACATCACTTATTGACTGAGCAAACCTCAGATAATTAGAAGTTGAGAAAACAAAGGAAAGGTTCTGTGCTTACACTTATATTCTTCACACAGAGATAACTCCTTCTAACAACTTGATACATACTTTTCCACTACAAAAAGGACATGTATTACAAGTACCTACTTGTAGCCAAATGGGAATGTGAACTATGAAAGACATATGACAGCTATCTTACCTACTACATAACTTATCAGGTATATGAGAGAAAATGATATAGAAGATTATCTAGACCATATATTTTACAAAAACACTCAACTATTTTCTTCCTTATGCCATCTGTGATCCATCAGGCTAGATCAGTTTTGTGTTCCAAAACAATGAACAGTGAAGATTGCTTACAATATTCTTAGTTTAAACAATGCCACATTGTTTTATCCAGTTATTTATTCCAAGTGAATTCCTTAACCAGCTCCATTACCAGGATATCATATTCTTGTTAATTTTATTTGTTTCTTTATGGACATTAAAAAAAAAACAACAACTGCGATATTACCTTTAGAGTTGAATGCTCCCTGAATTGCTCAGAGTAAGATTTGAAGCTCTCAAAACTCTTCTGACTTTAGATATGCATAATAAGCATTAGGGAGACTCATAGTATCAAACAAGTAATTGCCCATTCTTAATAAATCTCTCTAGAACAAAACAAGAGTTTAGGCTGTCTTGGCACTCTCAGTCCCATATCATATTTTCTGTGCTTTTGAGAGTTCATTATACACTATACACCTTAGGCTCTTCTATTCTTTTTTTTTCTTTTTTTTATATATTTTATTTAAACACCTTGATTACATACATGATTGTGTTTGGGTTTCAGTCATGTAAAGAACACCACTCCATCACCAGTGCAACGTTCCCATCACCAATGTCCCAAATCTCCCTCCTCCCCAACCGATCCCTGCCTGTACTCTAGACAGGCTTTCCATTTCCCTCATACATTCTCATTATTAGGACAGTTCAAAATGTAGTTCTTTCTCTAACTAAACTCATCATTCTTTGTGGTGAGCTTCCTGAGGTGAGCTGTAACTTCTAGCTCTTTTCTCTTTTGTGTTTGAAAATTATTATTGCAAGAATGTCTTTCATTTTTCTTAAAACCCATAGATGAGTGAGACCATTCTGCGTTTTTCTCTCTCTCTCTGACTTATTTCACTCACATAATAGATTCCGTGTACATCCATGTATAGGAAAATTTCATGACTTCAGGCTTTTCTATTCTTAAGGTAGCAAGTAGTCTGTTTACTTCATAAGGAGACTATAAAAATTAAATGGGATGAATAGAAGGTATTTCTCAGTTATGGATGACATACTTAGAATTATATACTGTAGTGTATATAAGCCTATTATTAAATATGATATTATGTGATTAGAATGTGTTATCATGGAAAATACTTTTGAAAAGGTTTCATCTAGTTTAAGTTATTCTGACTTTTTGGGTTATTCACATTATTTATACTTAGATGTTTTCTTTATTATACAGAATTCATTAATTAATCTCCAAAATCTTCAAAGACCAATATCTGCCATTCTAGTAGGAAACTCTAAGCAGGAGTTTTCTAAGCAGGAGAATACTCTAAGCAGAAAGCACTGATAAATCTCCAGTAATCTTCAAAGACAAATATGTCATTCGAGTAGAAAACACTAAGAAGGAATCTCTCCAAATGTAGAGACTGCAGAAGCTCCATTACTATGGTTTAGGGACTTTTGTTTTCCACCTACAGTTACATCTTAGGAAGAGGATGGGGTGGCTGTCTGTCAGAGTTTTCATGGACTGAATTGGGGGTAAGGCTAGAAATGGTGTCAGAGAAGAAAATGTTTGCTGAACATAATATAAAAGAAAAGGAAAAAAAAAAGAGTGGGAACAGTTGAATTGGTCTTACGTTTTTCACACAAATGACCCTATTCCAAATTCTAATTATCTTAATCATGTTGGATGCTTTTTGCTGTCCATGAACAACTTCTTAAGTCACAGATGCAAAATCAGGCATAGCAGTCTTAATATAACTCTGAATAAAGAAGCACTTGGTTAATTAATGACTCTTTTTGAGCAGTTTAAAATGAATTATTGTTTAGTAGTTTGAATGATGCCTTAGTAGCAAAGTTGGAGTGCAGAAGGAAAAGAGACTTCTTTGATTCATAGTCACTTTTTCAGGGATAGTCAAATTTCTTCGATAATTAATCTAGGAATTTTTATTGGTGCTAAGATTTATTCAATTTATGTGCAAAGAGGTAAAGGGGAATTGCTAAACCGTCTAATACAGAAATTTCTTTACATTTCCAGAGTATTTTCTTAACGATATAAATCAATCTTTATCTAAACTAGCCAAAGAAATAATTGTTAAGATAGGTTTTTTTTTGATATGCCTCATTATAAAATCAAAAAAAATGTTTACATTTTAAATAATTTCACTGAAAAGATAACCCATAACAAAACAGTTCAGAAATGTTAACAAAGTATTTTCATTAAAAATATCTGTAGGGCCATGGGGCTGGAGAGATAGCATGGAGATAAGGTGTTTGCCTTTCATGCAGAAGGACAGTGGTTCGAATCCTGGCATCCCATATGGTCCCCTGTGCCTGCTAGGGGGCGATTTCTGAGCTTAGAGCCAGGAGTAACCCCTGAGGGCTGCTGGGTGTGACCCAAAAACCAAAACAAAAATATCTGTAGGGCCAAAGATGTAGTACAGAAGATAGGTGTTTATTTTGCACATGACCAACCACAGTTCAATCTTGCCACAACCTGGTTCTTGGTTCACAACCAGGAAGACTACAAAGCCGCAGTTCCTACAGTGTGGATCCCTTTCCTAAAATTTTAAATCTCTGGAAAGTTCAGAGATATTTTTTTCAATTTGTGTTTTTTAGTTACCATCTGACAACTTACCAAAAAATAGGAGCCTCTTTCAGTTTAAAGTATTTCAGATATTAAGACCAGACTATTGAGCAAATCTATGTTACAGATACAAATATACTACTACAGATTGTCTGCATTTGAAACTCCTTACTTACCCGTTTTTTTGAATTTCTTAGGATTTTATTGAGTGATTCAGGGGAATTGTTACTATATTAATTGTACTACATAAAGAAGGAACTATAACATAGTTTATGAATACAAGAAAGAAAAGTTTAAATGCAAATCCAAAGCAATGACTTATCGAAAATCAGCGAGAATGCATATATCAAGAAGGTTGAAAACAAGCTATGTTAGCAGAGATCTGCTGGGTAAGGACCACCATTCACTGTTGTTAAGAATATTCTCTGGTTCGGATTCTAAGGAAACATTATGGGGAATTCTCAAAAAAAAGAGTTACAATAGAGCTTCTATATGATCTGTAAATTTTATTTCTTGGTATCTACCCCAATTAATTTGAAAAGATTACATACATCCATATTAATTGCATTGCTAAGTACAAGAGCCAGAACATGGAAACAACCCAAATGTCCAATACATGCTGAATGAATAAGGAAATTGAAGCATATACACACAAGGGTACATTATACAGCCATAAGAAAATATAAAATGGGCCCAGAGAGATAGTACAGCGGTGTTTGCCTTGCAAGCAGCTGATCCAGGACCAAAGGTGGTTGGTTCGAATCCCGGTGTCCCATATGGTCCCCCCCTGCCTGCCAGGAGCTATTTCTGAGCAGACAGCCAGGAACAACCCCTGAGCACCGCCGGGTATGGCCCAAACCCCCGCCCCCCAAAAAAAAGAAAAGAAAAGAAAATATAAAATCTTGGGGCTGTAGTGATAGTGCAGCGGTAGGGTGTTTGCCTTGCACGTAACCTACACAGGACGGCCCTGGGTTCAATCCCCGTTGTCCCAAGGGGTCACTTCCTTTCCAACCAAGCATTTAATCTGAGGGAAAACATCACATCTGGAAGGTGAGACCATCTGGTTTCTCCACCAATCCAAGGTGCTACAATCAAAGATAATTCCATCCAATGAGTAACAATGTGTATACTGATTGAGGTAGAAACATATAAATCCTGTCATCCCACACATATTATGTTATATGATCTCACTCATTTGTGGTATAGAAAGAGACTAAACAAAAAATAGATAAAAAAAAAAACCCTTAGTCTTACATTACCAAACTTGAATTTCCAAGCATAGGAGGATGGGTCAGAGAGAATGTCATCTATATGTGACAGGAAGAACAGTATAGAGGATCTTGGGTGCTTTGGTGGTAGGGAGGTAGTGTAAATTTGTACATCAAAACTAAAAATGTTAGTACCAGTGTAATCATATTACCAAAACTATAATAGTAAACAGAATATGTGAATTCATGAATGGATACTTCATGGATTTATCTGGTGATTTTGACTTTCCAGAGTCAATTGTGCTTAAAATATTTAGACAACATTTGAGTCTTGAAAGCCCTTTATTAAGTTGAAGCCAAGTTATAGCAAGAGTGATTTGGGGTGGAGGAGGGATGGGGGTTTGGGTTGGGCTCATATCCAGAGGTGTAGTGTGGGGAAATCAAATCAAGTCAGTCATATATGAGGCACTTTCTGCATTCTCTGGTCTTGAGAGTGATTCTTCCATAAATTCTTGTAAAATACTTTATCTAGATAAACAGAACATTTAGCTAGGAAAAGAAAGAAAATGTCAATTAGTTTGGATTTCCAAAAGTTTTCTCCAATTTGAAGCAGTGAAAATTTTGTTTTGTTCATGTTCTTTTTTTTTCTTATTTAACACGTTTATTTCAAGGAGAGAGCCATTTACAGGTGTTTTAATGACCTCATAATGAGTTTCTTCATTAGTAAAAAAATCATTTTGAAATCCATACAATTTAATTTAATTTGTTTTTATTTTGTAGTCTGTGGATCTTGACTGTGGCAGTGCTCAGGGTTTATTCTTTACTTTCTGCTCAGGAATCGCTCCTGGTGGTTTTTGGGTTCCATGCATGATGCTGGAGATAGAACCTTAGTTGGCTACATTCAAGAACTTGAACTCCTGGACCATCTCTCTGGCCCAATGATTTACTTGAAAAGCTTTAAGAGATATAAATTGTTGTAAAATAAAAAAATTATAGTTGATAAATTATGTAACAATATAACTATCATTTGATATATGGAAGACAACTACAGAAAATATCTTCCACATCCTTCTCCAAATCTCTCCCTTCCATGATTATGTTTTTCCTTTTTATTGTTGGTGACTAGTCTAAAACACCATCATTGTTTGAATTAAAGCATGTCTCTGAAAAATGAATTTTTTCTATATCACTATTTACTTAAGTTAGTTTCTTCAAATAAGCTTTTATATGATAATGTCAATAATATATACCTTTTGGAGTAATGAAGATTATATGACATTTTTAGCATACATATTCATTTTATAAATATGGTTGCATATGTTAAAGGTTTTAACCCATTGCTAAAATTAGTAAATAATACTAAACATTATCTATATTTTAGATTAGTAGTAAAGTACTTACTATAAAATCTTTTTAGAACTATTAAAAAGCTGTTTGAGTTTTAAAATGATACTTTTTCAAAACCATGTGTTAAAATACTAACACAAATTATGATTTGGTTTGGTTTGGTTTGGGGGGGCCATCCTGTCTCAATTCATGAGGCTGCTCCCAGAAGTGCTCAGGTAACCAGGTGATGTCAGGGTTCAGACCTGTGAACAATCACCTGAACTACATCTAAACTATGTTCAGTGGCAAAACTGTGGTCTTTTAAAATCTACTTCCAATATCTTTTCACATCATATTGATCATCCAAAATCTTTTCTTGAGAGTCCAAAAGCTCACTTGACTTACTACATGTTTTTTGTAATTATGTTGTCCTCTTTCAGTAAGTATCTTCTCTTCCTTGACACAAAATTGATCTATCTAGAACCCAAATCAGACTATCAATTTTCCAACTTTAGAATTTCCCAGTGACTTACTTAGTGTTGTCTTCTAGGCAAAACCCAGTAATACTCTTGTGGTCTGTCTCTACCAGATTGTTTAGCAGACTAGCTGCTGTTCCCTTCCTGCCTGAGGTTCACTGGGGAGTGTTAAAATAGCCCTGCAGGCTGTGTGACACTGAATAACTGGGAACTCTTTCCAAAGAGGAGATCTCTCACTCCTCTTCCAGCCCAAAGGTGAAAGGAAGTACCTTCCTTCAGAAGTTCCATTCAGAGGGCCCTTTAAACTTTGCTTTGTCCTAGATTCCCACAGAGCTCTTGCCCTGTAAGTCGAGTGGTGAGAGAATGGGTGTCAAATATCCATTTGATGCACTGAGCAACTTTTGCAGTGTTGAGACTCTAACACTTAGAAGACATGGGGAGTAGTTGACAGAATGTCCCTAAATATAATCTTGCAATGAAAGGAACACATTTTGTGGTGGTGGTGTTGGAGGATCCTGCTGGGAGAAGTTCAGGGCAAGTCCTTGCTCACTGCTTAAGGGTCACTCTTGGGAATGTTGAGTGATCCATGTGGTGCCAAGACATCAAGTGAACCCAGGATTCTGCAGACAAAGCATGTGCTCAGACTGTTGACTCTTTTTCAGCCTGAAAACAGAATTTTTAGTTATTCTTTAACAAATGATATTCCTTTGGTTCCTTCCAGATTTAAGTACTATTCCTGTGACTTCCAGAAAGCTTTCTACAACTTTTATTTGCACCACTAGATTGGTTTCCAAGTTCATCTTCTTCATTGAGTATAAACTTTCCTGAGACATTGACTTATGGAATATGCATTTAGATTTTAATTTTCATATTGTCCCATGCACAGAGGAAATGTTATCTAGTAATTTTTGAAGAATTATCACAGAAACAAACAATAAAAGCAATAGAGTACTATAATGGAGTAGTATCCAGATAATCAGCAGATAATATAGTTAGTTTAGGTTTTTTTATCGTAGATAAATATGTTTGTTTTTTATTTATTTTTACTTTTTTCAAACTTCTCACCTTTAATTTTTTAATAATTTTATAATATGACCAATGTGAATTACAAGTCTTTCATATTTTATTTAAGGTACATAGTGACAGTGAATCAGGGCCATTCCCACCACCAGTGTTGTTCTTCCTCCACCCCTGTTCTCAGCATGCATCCAATACCTCCCCCCAAACACCCCCCCCCCCACTGCTAGTGTAACAGGTCCCCTTTGTGTATTGTTTGCTTTTTTATTGTTTTTCACAGCCTTATTCAATTGATTGAAGAAAATATTGTTTTACATAATCCATATTACATAGCATTTAAATTATTTCTTTATAGTGATACCAGAGACATTATCTAATAATTATTTTTATTAATAATTTAATTGGTAACCTTCCACAGGGTTTATTAAGGTAATTAGTAGTAGCAATATCATTTCTATCAAGACACAGCTAAAAGTTGTATTCTAAAAACAACTAATTTCCCCCTGCATATTTTTCAACTTTTTTGAGCAGTTTTAGCTTTGAGTTAGAACTTTCCATACTTGGCTTTGACATAAGAAGCAAATTAAGTTTGGAAAGGCTTAGGGAAAAACTGTTCAAATGGTTAAAACCTTAAGAAAGAGTAAAGGAAAGTACTTTTAACTAGTTGAAAGTCAATTTGAATAACTTACACATAGTTGAACTTTAAAAGTCAGAATTTTCCGTTATCTAATCTTTATAATAAGTACTTCAGGTGGTATTTACAAAATAAACCAGTTGTAACATTTCTCAGTACAGTTAATTGAGGAATAACACAAATAGATGACAGTATTTACTTCACTAAAACACCTTTTTTCCTCCCCAGCAGTTTCTGAATTTCAGATTTTTCATTAAGAACAACACTCGTTCTTATTTGTGAAGTTTTAAAAGTTTTGTATTCAACTTGTTATACGAACACATACGAACAATGAATTTTTATTTGCTCAGTTAAGAATTATAATTGTTATATTGGGCCACAATGACAGTACTTGTTATTTGCTTCATAACTTGGCAAATTTCAAACTCCTCCATAGATATTCTGACCTGAAGATATGGCAGATTATGTATAATGGTTGTAATGACAAGTTTAAACATAAACCTTTTGAACTTAATTAATAGCCTGTTATGGTTAGATTCTTCCATCTTATAAGATATGAATGATTAAAGATGCTAGAATGAACAGTCTTTGTAATTACTGCTACATTGATATATATATATATATATATATATATATATATATATATATATATATATATATATATATATATATATATATATATAGCAAACATTTCATCGGCTTTCTAAGACTGCCTTAACAAATCGCCACAAACTATGTGACTAAGAAAATTTGAGAAATATGTTTTTTTCATGGTCTGGAGGCTGGAATTCCAAGAATAGATTATTAACAAGGTGGCTTTCATTCTGAGGCCACATTCTCTGGCTTGTAGATGTTTCCAGGCTACTCCTGCCTCTGTTCTCAGGAGTCCATATGGTCCTGGGAATCAAACCTGGGTCTTTGGTATATAATGCATGTGTTCATCGATTGATCTATCTTTCTGACCCAATGACCTGCTTTTAACAAAAGTAAAAGTATACAATGGTCTAGTTTTAATTAATGAGCTTATATCTATTTATTACTCATTTTGTTTTTTGGAAATTTGATGCTAGCTTTTTGAAAATGCCCCAAATAGAAATATAAGTTGTCAGTTAAAATTTGTGAGTAAATCTATCTCTATATTAAAGATATGGGTTTAGCTTTAAGATCTTCTACTATTTAACCACTTTGATTTGCATAAAAATTAATTGATATTCACTATTTTTAATTCCAAAATTCTAAAATTTATAAAATTCTTTTTCAAAATTGTATTTCTAGTGTCAGAATTAATACAATCACATATATACATTTATATATATACATTTATATATATATATATATATATATTCTTTTGGTTTGGGTTCACACCTGTGATGCTCAGCAGTTACTTCTGTCTCTGTGCTCAGACATATCTTCTGGCAGGCCCAGGGTACCATATGGGGTGTCAGGAATGGAAGATGGGTCAGCTGCATACAAGGCAAATGTCCTACTCATAATGCTGTCACCCCAGCTTTGTTTATAAATACTTTCAGTGAATATACTGAGTAATTTTCATTTAGATTTTCCATTAAACAACTTTTTTTCACAAATTCGATTTCAAGACAAATTTTTGTTAAAATTGTTTTTGTAGTTATTATTTCAATTATTTGCAATGTTCATATTTCATGCAACTGATAATGTATACAATAGTTTGCAAACTTTTGGGCTCTATGCAAGAACAAAAAGAAAGTTACATCTGGGTTTAGAGAGAGAGAACAGGAGCTAAGGGTTGCTTGTTTTGCATATTAGTCAACCCAGGTTTGACCTAAGAACTCAAAAACAAAAGCAACAAGAAGTAGTTAGAAAAAAATTAAATCTTTTCACTAAAAGGCAAAACTATATTGCATTAAAATGTACAGTATAATCTTCTATACAATATGTATACACATGTATATTATATATCTGTATTTTATAAAATTTATATTATATTAGATATTATAGTATTTTATATATTTTATAGATATATCTGTATTTTATAGATTATAATTAAAACTTTAAGGTTAATTTTAAATTACTGAGACTTTTAAAATTACTAAGATTCTTAAAATAACAAATCTTTGGCAAAAACTATTGTTTTCCTTACGCTGTGCAGATTGAAATTATTTAGTCAAAATAACATTAGTTCATAAAATTATTTAGGTTTCAAAAGGTAGTATTATTAATCAGTGTCTGCATGTGCTATAATATTTTGACCACAAAATGTCAAGTCTTTGACATTTTTATTGGATTGATTATACTGTATTTTATAAACAGTTAGTTGATAAAGATAGCATTTAATTTTTTTTAAATGCATAGAATTTTTTAACCTTTTTTTAGTCCAAAAGATTTTTACAAGGTTATTTGAATAAAGATAGTAACATAGCATTCAAAAGCTGAATTACTTGCCTTACATCTCCAGAGGTTAGTTTGTTCAAAAAAGAATCAAGTTTAGTTAAGTCCCTTTCATAATAAATTTTTTTAGTTTGCTGAGGTGTTGGTGCACTGGTTTGTATGAAGGTTGTTTAGTGTGTGCGGGTGCATTAGAAAGTGGAGCTCTCTGATCAATGTGCACTTTTCCTCCCATTTTCCTAAATACATCATGAAAAAAAAAAAGGGATGAGGTTTCCGCCTTAATTGCTTGTGCCTTTTATTCACATTCCTCTCTCCGCCAGAATTGTGAAAAGAGTGTTAGTAAAAGG
This sequence comes from Suncus etruscus, assembly GCF_024139225.1. NCBI lineage: Eukaryota > Metazoa > Chordata > Mammalia > Eulipotyphla > Soricidae > Suncus > Suncus etruscus. The sequence goes on from NC_064858.1 coordinate 25,099,186, forward strand.
CTGCACAATAGAGCTTTTCATTAGGCCTCAGCAAGGCACACAAAAGAAGGCTTTTGGAAGGAGCGAATGCATGAGTTTAATTTGCAGGTGGAGAGTAGATAAAAGGTGCTGACGCCTCTATTATTCTCTTACTTAGGTGACCCTTACCCTGTTCAGCTGATCCCAACTACCATGGCAGCTGCTGCCGCCGCAACACCAGGCTTAGGCCCTCTCCAGCTGCAGGTAAGTCAGGAAACAAGACAGAAGAGACAAAGGTTAGGTAAATATCGAAAACAGCTATTAGCACTTTAGAGCCAGAGAGGACTAACTAGTGAGATTTGTCTCACAGGCTTTGTTTTAGGATTATTGTGTTGTCATCCTCTACCCAATGTTCAGATGTGGAGACCTTCCTAGTTTTAGCCTTGTTTTCTGTGCTAAGGAGAGCTCATTCTACCTTTTCATTGCCTGGTATGATTGAACAAAATGAGCTGCATGTTTACTTTGATTATTGTCTGCTATAATTTGGCCACGGAAAAATGTAATCCTCCTCAGGCTTAAAAGAATAAAAGTCTACAAAATATTTCCAAGCCAGTACTTAGGGATCAAGCACCCTAATAAAACTTTAGTTTTGAGGATCCCAGCTCTAGCAAGGAAGGTCTTTATTTGCCTTGCACACAGTCGACCTGGGGGTTTTGATTTCTGGCACCATAATAAGGTCTTCTAAACCCCAACAGGAATAAGCAGAGCAGAGCCAGGAGTAAGCCATAAACACTGGGTGTGGCCTGAAAAAATATATATGTGAAGATATACATATTGGTTCACAATGGCCAAATATGACTACAGCCCTCTATAGATTCTCATCTCTTTCCTGCTAATGTCAGCTCAGTTGGCTTAATAAGCAAGTATTTAAATGAGCCCAGCATATTCTACACAGGCCAATTCAGATCTGTATAGCCAGCAAACTCCTTGATCCCATAGACTCAAGAATGTCCATGATAACTCTACCAGATGGCCAAGGGATTTTCTATATTTTATGTCTGGGATTGAAAAGAGAATCCATAAAATTGCATTAAAAGTGTCTTTCATTAACTATTGAAATGTCTCACTCAGTCTCTTCCAAGATCTTTTTTTGCTTCTGTTCTTGACTCGACAGTTATATCGCTAATGGGAACAACAGATCAGTTAGCCATAAGATTAATCTTCCTTTCATGAGAGAAGTTTTCTATTTTCCTGTGTGTGAAAGACACAGTATGCCTGTGAAGCCAAACAGAAAGCAGGTTAGCAATAAAATGCAAGTGTATTCCTGAAAGTGTATTGTCACGATAGCTGATTCATCTCCAAGGAAAAGGACAGTTTTATGTCAGAGCATCAAGAGCAACTGTGTCTGTGTGAGCCTGGGACATTGTCCAAGGCTCTAGAGAGTTGTTGAAAAACCAGGTGTGAACCCCAGGAGGATCACAGGACTAGCTAAGCCCCACTGTGTTCCACAGAGGTTAATCATATTCGATCCTCATCTACCTTTTCTGTGAAAAGCTCCAGTGTGAGTGTCTGTTTCTTTGAGCTGGAAATACCTTGGGAAATGTTGGAGCCATGGGGACAATAAAGTAACGTGGCATCTGAGAAATAACTGCAAGACAAAATAATGCCCCTAAGAGGTCAAGTTAAAGAGTAGTGAAATCAAAAGACAGCTTTCCAGCAGTAGCTGCAAAGGTGGGAAATGGGAATTTTACAGATTTAAGATGTCGGTTTTCAAAGCAAGTTAGACATTCTCATTTTCCCTTACCACTGGATTAGAAAGGGAACTGGGAGGGTGGCCTTAGGTATCCACGATTTCATTGCAGGATTTGAGTAATAAGTAACTTTTAGGCAGCAATGAAATGTCTTTTCCTACAGAGATCATCTTAAAGTACTTGACACAAATTCAATATATGTACCAGATTCTCTTGAAACGTACATTTATTCTATATATTACACCTATATAGACAAGTATATGCATAGAGATAGTACTTATTTATCAAAAGTCAAGAAATAAAGAGACCAAACATTTTTACATCTAAGGAAAATAGAATAGGTCCACTTCAAAGAGAAACCAGATTCTCTGTCATGCCATGTATTTGAATCTGTTTTTATCTGAGAATCAATATTAATCACGAAGGAAAAAAAAGTGTGTATGTGTTTTAAATGTTTTGATTATGGTTAATGGCTTACCTGAGTTTCAAATTATTATTTTTCTTGTTATACTACAAGACCAAGTTGGTCTAGAAGCCTATACCAACTTCTCCACTCAGTTCTCACACTATACTTTGGTGGCTTTTCTCAGCAATTTCAGAGGCCCATAGTACTTTCCCTTCTCTTTCTTTCTCTCTCTTTATCTTTCTCTGTCTCTCTCATCTCTCTCAGTCTCTCTCATCTCTCTGTTTCTCTCTGTCTCTGTCTCTGTCTGTCTCTCTCTCTCTCTCTTTGAGGAAGGGCAAGTGCTCACACCTCGAGGTGCTCAGAATCACTCCTTATGGTGTGCTAGGACTGTGCCTTGCTCAGGAGTGACACTGGGGCTCTTGCATTTGAAGTATGGCCTCCAGCTTTCTGAACTCTCTCCTCCAGCCCCCTCCTCTTGTTATAGAATTTTCCCCCAATAGAATAGATGAAACTTGAGGAGATGATGCTAACTGAAATGAGAAAGTGACAGACAATTACCAGATGGCGTCCCTCCTATGTGGAATATGAATTACTAAGGTAAACCATCTGGTGAATAAACAATAAAACTCTTAGACTTTGCAAAAACTACTGTGGTTTCCAAAGTGAATGGGAAAGTGGGGTGGGAGGAATTGGGTAAGATTGATATCTTGTTGATAATGACTTGATTGATACTAGAACTTAGAGGACAAGTTTACTGAGTCATACATTAATTCTATACATTATATCCTTGAAGTTTTGTAGTATTGCAATCAGTTACAAATCAGTTTTTAAAATTTCAACACGATATTTTCTTTACAAACAACTTAGGTGGGACAGAGAAAGACTGCCACATTGCCTTGTTAAAATATGTATATTAATATGGATAGAATGACCCTTACGGACCTCAGATAAATCTGAGATCTGAGATGTTTGGTCTCAGTGGGGTTTAATGTTTGCACCATCTTAATCTTCTTTTGCTTCTAATGCTATTATTTCATGTTTCTTGATAAAATAATAATATGCATTAAAACATCCAATCACTATATGTTTTAGGGCCAATTAAATAATCTCTTGTTTAAACAAATCATTTTTATTATGCGTTCTTATTTTTTATAAAGAAAGAACATAATCTGGGTAATGGATATACAACAAACAACATTAACATGTGCCAAAGCAGATTTTACTTTTGGATTTTATAATGAACTATACTTCTGCATATAGAATTACTTAGCTGAGCTTCAGATCAGTTTGGTCAGTTAGTTATCTACAGATATTAGAAACAGAGTGTAACAGAGAAAGCCACTATTGCTTTCCAGCCCCCCTCTCACCTGACCTTTCTTTGCTGTTGCAAATGCCACCATTCCACCTATTGCCTAAGCCAACAATATGACAACTATTCTTCAGTCCTTTTCCTCCCTCTTCTTCCACATGTCTTCTTTTACTGACTGTTCAGATCACCATCTGAATACATCCATTTTTACCATAGTTATAAACCTTCTGGGCTAGGATGCCCTCATCACTTCTGACACCACTCTAGCCCCTAAAAAGAACGAATCTTTCTGTTGTCACTCCCCTACTTCGAAACATGCTCTCACTTGGTATATATTAATTTGAACTGACCACTCTGATGTTATAAATCTGGTTCAGGCATTGCTCTCTGCAGAGTCCTTTGATGATTTTCTGGTATTCTCAACTTCCCTTGTCTGCTTTTGCTTTATATGTGCTGTTTCCTTTCCCAAGTATCCCTTTTTAAAATTTTTTCTCAAGCCAACTCTTACTTATCTTTGAGATTGAAAAAATAAAGAAGAGTGGTATTCAGTTTATGACAGAAACCCAACTACAAACATGCTTGTAATCATGGTACTTAAATAAAAATTATAAAAAAAAGGTAAAGCATCAGGTTTTTATTTTTTTAAATGATGTCCTTGTTCTTAAATTTGGATTAATAAAGTCTGATACATAACAAAAGTGCTCTGTATTTCACCCATTGCAGTAATAGAATATATTTTAAGTCATAGATTTTTCTCCCAAATGCCAAAATCCATGAAGTCACCGACTCACCAGCATTTTCATTTAACCAAGTACTTAAAATATTTTATAGACTCAATAAATGCTTATTAAGTGAAAGGATGAGGAGTGAATTTTAACATTCATTACATTCATTTTAACATTAATTTTAACTTATTAAGCTGCCTATTTATTTCACTCAAATATTTATTGTTTCATAATATTGGAATTAAAATAAATGTAAATGATTAGTTTGCTTTAGAAATTAATTTTTTTCCTTAAAATATGATAAAAATGCAAATGTCCAAGTTTTCTTGACCCATGTAAGCAAAATGTTTTAAGTCTGAATTTAGTAGTACATTGAAATTGTTTAAGAAAAAGGTTTATATTTAATTAAACAGAACATATTTAAAATCATTCTATATATATATATATATATATATATATATAGTGCCATTTTTGCATTTGAAAACTGGGAGGGGAATGACATAGAGATATTATAGGCATCAGGTGCTTGCATTCAGCTGCTTCCAATTCAATCCTCTGCAGCAGCTGGTCTTCTAAAGTACTGTCAGAGCTACTCATGAGCCACAGGAGTCCCTGGGCACCATGTATCAAAGCTCTCACTTAAAAATATAAAATAGGGAGTAATAGTGCAGCGGGTAAGATACTTGCCTTGCATGTGTCTGACACAACTTTGATCCTGGCATCCCACATAGTCCCCTGAATCTATCAGTGATAATTCCTGAGAGCAGAGCAAGGAGCAATCTTTGAGCACCTTCAGGTGTGACCAAAAAAAAAATTTTTTTTTTTGTATTTGGGTCACACCCAGCAGTGTTCAGGGGTTCCTCCTGGCTCTATGCTCAGAAATCGCCCCTGGCAGGCACAGGGGACCATATGGGATGTCGGGATTCGAACCACTGTCCTCCTGCATGCAAGGCAAGCACCTTACCTCCATGCTATCTCTCCGGCCCCTTGACCAAAAATTCTTTATTAAAAATTTATTTGTAAAGGGGACAGAGTGATAGCACAGCAGTAGGGCATTTGCCTTGCATGTAGCTGACCCAGCACAGACCTGGGCTCGATCCCCGGCATCCTATATGGGTCCCCCAAGCCAGGAGCAATTTTTGAATGCAAAGCTAGGAGTAACTCTGGCATCACTGGGTGTGGCCAATTCCCTTCCCTCCCAAGAAAACGCCCAAATATTTGTAAAATACTTTTCTCTTCTCCATCTATTTCAAACTCCTCACTATCACTTAAACTTTACTATCACTTACCTTAACAGGCATCATTCCTCCTGGTGTATTCTATTAGCAGACCTTTTATCTAGAATCCTCTTACCTTTATTTGGAAAGCTGATGGTCTCGGCTCATTTAATAATTTGCTCTAACATTATCTCTCTGAGACTGACTATCCAACCTATTTGAAATCATAACATTTCTAGAGATATTTTTCTTGCTTTTCTCACTATTCTGCCTTTTTCTGTTGCAATACGCATCTCAAGCATTTTATGATTCTTATGATCTCTTATCTTGCTTGTTCCAGAGTCTGTAATTACTGCTTCTTTCCTTCTTTCCTCTTTCCTTCTTTCCTTCCTTCCTTCCTTGACTTCTTTCTTTCTTTCTTTCTTTCTTTCTTTCTTTCTTTCTTTCTTTCTTTCTTTCTTTCTTTCTTTCTTTCTTTCTTTCTTTCTTTCTTTCTTTCTTTCTTTCTTTCTTTCTTTCTTTCTTTCTTTCTTTCTTTCTTTCTTTCTTTCTTTCTTTCTTTCTTTCTTTCTCTCTTTCTTTCTTTCTCCCTTTCTTTCTCTCTCTCTTTCTTTCTTTCTCTCTTTCTTTCTTTCTTTCTTTCTTTCTTTCTTTCTTTCTTTCTTTCTTTCTTTCTTTCTTTCTTTCTTTCTTTCTTTCTTTCTTTCTTTCTTTCTTTCTCCCTTTCTTTCTCTCTCTCTCTTTCTTTCTTTCTTTCTTTCTTTCTTTCTTTCTTTCTTTCTTTCTTTCTTTCTTTCTTTCTTTCTTTCTTTCTTTCTTTCTTTCTTTCTTTCTTTATTTATTTATTTCTTTCTTTCTTTCTTTCTTTCTCCTTCTCTCCCTCCCTCCTTCCTTCCTCCCTCCTTCCTCCCTCCCTCCTTCCTCCCTCCCTCCTTCTTTCCTCCCTCTCTCCCTCCCTCCCTCCCTCCTTCCTTCCTTCCTTCCTTCCTTCCTTCCTTCCTTCCTTCCTTCCTTCCTTCCTTCCTACCTTCTTTCTTTTTTTTGTTTTTGGGCACACCTGTTGGGGCACTCTGGGGTCACTCTTGGCCCTGTACTCAGAAACCATTTCTGGTAGGTTTGGGAACCATTTAGGGTGCCAGGTGTTGAACCCAGGACAGCTGCATGCAAGGCAAATGCCCTACCTGCTATGCTCTGGTTCTAGCCCCACTACTGCTATTTTTGTTTTTGTGTTTAACAAAGTTCTCATGTACTCAGAAGAATGACTAGTAAATAGAAGGAATCTATTTTATAACTATGAAGTGAAAGCAACTAATGGTCTAATGATGAATCATTGTAATTTTTCATCAAGTAACAAAAGTAAATATGTGACTACTGGAATAAGTGGAACTAATTTACCAATCAGGAAATTTTATATTTTCTCAGCTTCTATTGGCAGAGTCTTCATATGTGTGAAACCATTAGATCTCTCTTTCCTATTATGATCATTTTGGACTGCTGCATACCATATTCACTTTTCTGTATAAATTGTACAGATTATACAATTTTGCTAAAATCAGTATTTACACTTAAAAAAAGTACCAAACTTTTGACATTAGATCATTTCTTCATTGTAAATTGTATGCATAGATATACATAAGAATATGAAGTGAGGGGTGTACTTTTCATTAAGTATGACTTACCTTGTCATTATTACAATAAAGACATTTATTTATAAATAACGAAACAATGTATTGTCAATGAGGCAACTCAGCAATAAGCAATCTCACATATTTCTTTTCTCTTTTCCTTTTCCTTGGCCTATTACTCCCAAGAGCCAAAGATGCTTTGGACACTTATTAAACTAATGTCACTTTATGTGCTAATTTATAAGAGAAGTCAATTTATCTTCATAGTATTGTTAGACATTGAACGTATCTACTTAAGGAAAATAGGTATAATTTGAATTTTCTAGACAATTGTGACTAGGAAAGATAAACTTAATGAATCTACTATTTCTATTGACCAAAACTAAATATACCAATAGTCCACTTAACGTTATATTTCCTATTTATTGTTGTTTAATTCAATTTGGCTTAGTAGGAATCATCCATTTTTTAATAGCTATCATTCCAGTGCCATATATCACTTCTGTTATTTTTTAAACTAGGCTTCTAAGATGTGAAATTGGAAGTGAAAACTTATTCACTTATTTCTCATTTTATAAATACTTTACCTGCATAGGCCAAAAATTGGTTGTCACCTGTTCTACCTTATAGGATTCAAAAATGTCTTCTCCAACCAATGATTAATTAGGGATAAGCAAAAAAAAAAGAAAAAAAAGAATCCAAATTCTTTTTTCGGTGGTCATATTTTATTCAAAGAAAGCAAGTAGCATTCACAAATGAATAGTACGGAATTATTCTGCATGTTAATCATTTGCATGGGATTATTAGAAAACATAACATTTTAGGAATAAAGTCTTAGGAATAAAATTTACAAGTTACAAATGACATTCCATGGAGCTCTAGTTCTGGAATCCACTAACGTCGATGACTTGTATTCCTGGTAGAGGAAATAACAGGTGACCTGTGATCATACTAGAGAATGTATCATACAAAGTATTCACTGAAATCAATCTTTTTTTTATAGCTATCAAAGCTCCTTGGAATCATATCATAAATGGCATAAGCTTCTTTCTGATAGAGTAACATCAAGGTAGATGTGGATGAAAAACTGAAGTTCATGTTTTTATCAGCCTCCTGCCAGTCTCTGAAGGAGGTCAATAATTACGACAGGACACAGATAAATGCTTCATATTTCCCAGAGCACCACAAATGACTGAGCATGGCTGTAAGAGTCTGACCAAGAGAAAGCCCCAGAAAATCAATAAAAAAAATTAACCATACGGAAAGGACTAGACAGGAGGGTTTTTATTGAAAGAATAAGTTATAAAAAAAGAAATGCATCTTCACCTACCTTTATACTCTACTTTCAACTCAAATTTTAAGTCATTGTCATTTTCATACAGAATTAAAATGATCAATTCCTCGTTTCTGTCATAACTCAGTGGTGCTGTTTGCTGTCAGACTGTCTGCCTGAGTGAGTTTTCTTGCAGGTTAACAGGATGAATTCTCTTTTTCTCCCTTCCACCCTAAGCCTGTAGAACAGACAGACAGAGCACACATATGATTAATAAAGCACAGCTGCAAGTGTGAATCATTTGCATACGTATTAATAGAGGCAAAAAACCCCCAACAACAATTAAATTATAGAGACTTTCTGCATACTAAAGAACATATGCAAATAGGCCTGAAAACCATACAGCCAACGTTTTCTCTGACTTTTCCAAGTCTGTACAGACTAGAGTCAGATCCCAGCAGTTTTCAAGACTCTCCATGAGGGAAGAACTTGCTAGGAACTTTCTCCATACTAATTACCGCCCTTGGGTTCCCAAAGATGCTTGACATTTGGACAATGGAGACAGTGTAATCAGTGTCTTTTTTCAAGCTATTTCTGTATTTCCTTGTTTCCAGCAGCTTTATGATGTCCCATTACATGCTAACAGAAATGTCAACACACATAAGCTTTTTCATTGTACCCATTTTAATTGTAAGTAAATAATCAGATACATGGTAAACTCTTAAATTGTATGTAAAGTTCTATTGTTGCCTATTTAACGGTGAAAGATTTGCTCTTGACAAGTCTATACCTATTTCCCAATGATGTTCTGTGTTTCCTTAATCAGAACGTGGTTAGGTTATTTGAAAATGTTTCTGGGTTAATTACTGCACATAAAGGGATTGCTAGGCTCAAGGCCAACAGTAGATGCAATCTAACAAACAGTATCAATTTACTGATCTTATGAAGGTATAGTTTTTGTACTTTATCAAGAAAAATATACTATACTATATTCTTTTTAGCTGTAGATAAGTAGAGAGAACTATGCCTTTTGATTTAGAGTGCATTTATATCAGACATTTCTTTCAACCTACTTTTCAGTTTAGATTATGTTGTTATAATTATTATTTAACTTACTGAAAGAATGTTTTATGATGAATTCATACATGGCATCATGATGTGAACTGTTATATATAATGTAAAATTTTATGTCAGTGAACTTTATTGCCTTATTATGAGCAATAGAAATCCTGAGCCCAAGGAATCCAAATGAGGACAAAACTCCTATAAGAGAAATGAACTTTCTATTATTTTTCTTTCTTTTCTTCCCTCTCTGTCAATTCTATCCCTCTTTTTTTCTCCTTTTCTTTTGCTCTTTTTCCTTCTTTATTATTCTTTTAATTTGTCTTCTCATTTTTCTATCTCCACAAAGATGATGAGTTTTATCTATTACTTGTATGATTACGTCTCAATGCTACAACAGAAACATGTAAATTGTGTTACATACAACATGTTAACATAGGGTTGATGTATTTTGTAACTGATGTATACAGAAAATTTCATCTCAGTAAGGGATAATTAGAGGGAGGATAATGTTTTATTGTATTAAGGCATTATAAGAAGATTAGTAGTTGAAAAGGCCCTATTACTTAATGAGCAACAATAGTGTAATGATTATAAGGGTGATACCTGTAACCATCTGTACCTTAAATTACAGTTCTACTATTTATTCCCATTGATTCTAGGTAATTTATTTCACCTCTCCATGATTTTGCTATAAAATGTTTATATATCTGATTATGGATTAAATTAGATCATACACATAAAGTACTTAGAGAATTGTAAATATTATTTACTAAATAAAAAGATAAAAGTATTTTGTGTTAATAACTAATTAGCTGGAATTAAAATAAGTTAAGTGCTTAAAAGTCCTATCAAAAATTAGGACAGAGATGACTTTTCTTATGTAGATTTACTTTATGGAGGAGCAAATTAGCACATTGAGACAAGTTGTTTTATTTATGAGAGCATTTGGTTGTCTCTGTGGTATAACTAAGTGACTCTATTGGAGGAAATGCATTTTTTTAATTCCTCTTTCAAGTACTCTGAACACTTGGAATTTCTGTTCTGGTTTTTGCTATTGCTCATTCTTTCATTATTAGGACCCGTAAAGTAAAGATAATACTTTCTTTAAAGTTCCTCTTTTCCATGGGTATAGTCACTTTGTCTTTATGAGGAGGTACCTATGAGTCATCTAAAAAAATATCTTGTACACTTTAAAATAGCCTATTTTGGGGCTAGAGCACAGCGGTAGGGCATTTGCCTTGCACACAGTCTATCCAGGACAGACGGTGGTTCAATCTCAGCATCCCATGTGGTCCCCCAAGCCAGGAGTGATTTCTGAGTGCATAGCCAGGAGTAACCCTTGAGCATCACTGGGTGTGGCCCAAAAACCAAAAAACCCCACAAAGAACTATTTTTACAAAGGCATTTAAAATATAATATGCAATTTATTAAATAATTTAGAAAATCCTCTCAGGTATAACTCTTCAGAGCTCATCTTTCTAAGTATACTCAGACATATCATTTATCTTAGCTTATTCCTTTATTGTTTGTAGCTAAATTATTTCTCATATAAATTTAAGACAAATTATAGGCAATTTATTATTCCTATAAAGAAAATTCTGTAAGTTTCACACTTTGATGTGTACAAAATATTTTTATAGACCTTGTAGTATTCTGAAATTGTTACTTATGTGTCAATTGTTATATATATATTTGTTATATATATTTTTATATATTTATTTGTGTGTATGTATATATATCTTGGAGAATCATGTGTTTGGTCCACACCCAACACTACGCAGAGATAATTTCCAGCAGCATTCAGGTTACCTGCAGTGTTACTAACATGGTTTTGGCTTTATGCAATGCAAGTGCCTTAATTCATATAATTATTTCTCTGATCCCAAATATATATATCTATTTTATAAGCTATTACACTAAGCACCATTATAAATGCAGAGATAAATTAGTTAAGAATCCGTGATGAATTAATAGAGGAGCTTGAGATTTAAGCATTTCTGTCTTCTGAAATGGAAAAGACCACAGAGATCACAGTTGACTCAAACTATTCTCAGGATCAAGTGACTCTAGCACCCCCAAACCTAACCAATGATGTTTACTTGATTTCGACATTGAGGTCTTCAAACTCTAATAGATTGAAAGATTCTGCCTGTGAGGCAAAATTTACAGCCATTCTTCTATTCCAGATCTTTAATTTATTTTATAGATGAAATCCATATAGCTGAGTAGTGACCTAGCTAACTCAAAGAGTAACAGAAATGCACTCAGAATCTTAGCCAATGAAAGCTGAATTTAGCTTCTCCCCATTGGAAATAAATATATACATTCATGTATAATATTTTATGTTGTTTTGTGTAAAAGAAGGGAACCAAATTGCTGGTTCTGCATTTGATTATTTGGAATAAGTAAAACAATAGGTTGGATTTGCATGCTAGTAACAATCACAACCTTTTGAATTGCTTTCATTTTGCTGAGTTCAATGACTGTGCTGTGCAAATTAATTCTTTTGTGAAAAGCTATTGAAAGATCAAGGAATTCAGAAAACAAAAAACAGAAGCATGCTGTTTCATATCTAATTGTTCATAGAAGGTTCAAAGTAAAACTGTTTACATCTCAAGTTTTGTTGATATCTTATTTGTGTCTTAGAAGAAAGCTAGTATTCAAGGATCATTATAGAATCATGCAGATAAAGCTTTGCAGTCATGAATGAACTTTTCTGAAAGAGGAAGCCCAAGTAGAACAACCACTTAGAATTTTAAGCTGTTTGGTTGGCAATACGTCTTTAGGAGTCTCCCAAATAGAATCGTGTTTAATTCTGATTTCTTCAGATAAAAAACTCACAGGCAGGTATCCTAAAGAGTTTTTAGTTCTAGTAAGACATATATCTCTGTAGCACCACTAGGAATGACTTCTGGTCATTCTTGGGCCCAGAAGCAAATGTACCCCATGAATATGAACTTCTGGATATTGTCCCCCACCCAAAGAAACAAACAAACAAGACAAAACAAATAACAACAAAAATGTTAAGGCAGCTCGTTTCAATTTTCTGTTTTCTGTGGCAGTTGCTTAGTACTGTCTTGCCAAGGTGAGAGCAGGAAAAAAAGGGAGGATAATAAGGAGATTTCTTATTTTATCTTTAATCCTAACCATTTCTTTAATGTTATATTTATGACTATATTTTTGGACCACACACAATGGTGCTCAGTAAACAGGGTCAAGGCTCATATTAGGCAAGCATCTAAACTATTACTAACTCTCTGGACCAATATTATTCTTCTCTTACTCCTCTGCTTTTTGACAGAGGAAATGGGTAGGAAGAATGGAGGAGCAGATTCCAAGTATTCTCCTAACTAGCCATTTTATTTAGAATACCAGACCAGCATCATTAATACCCCCCCCATATGGAAATTGTAGGGATGTTGTCTTTTGCTTTCCCCATACAAGAACTCCTTCAACATACAGTTAAAGAAAGCAATAGTGAGAGTACAAATTACAATTCCTCCTTTTTCTCCTCCTCCTCCCTCTTCTTTCTTCTTATTTCTCTTCCCCCTCTTCCTTTTTCTTTTGAGGGAAGCACAATGAGTGGTGTTTGACTTTGATTTAGCATTCCTGTGCCCTTGCTTTGTTTCAATATTGTACAGATCTATAAACTATTCACCTTTTGAATTCTTCTGTTAGGCCTCCTTCAGTTCCATCCATGTTGTCAAAAATTGCATAGTTTTATTTTATTTTTAAAAACTTTTGGGGCCACACCTGGTGACACTCAAAGGTTACTCCTCACTATATGCTCAGAAATCGCTCCTCACTTGCAGGACCATATGGGATGCCAGAGAATTGAACTGCGGTTCATCCTGAGTCAGCTGTGTGCAAGGCAAATGTCCTACAGCTGCATTATCGCTCCGGCCCTCATAGTTTTATATTTTTTAATAACTGAATTGTATTCCATTATGCATAGGATCCATGTTTCCTTAGTCATCAATCATAGAGACTTGGTTTGTTTACATATGTTGGTTATAAATATATCTGCAATGAGCATAGGAATGCACAAATATTTTTAGATTAGTGTTTTTGTGTTCTTTGGATAAATACCTCAATCAGGTATTAAATCATATGGTAGCTGTTTTTTATTTTTGTTTGTTTGCTTGCTTTGTAACACTTTGAGAAACCTCTATACTGCATTCTGTAGAGACTGGATCAATTTGTGTTCCCACCAACAGAGATTCAGTTTTCTCCACATCCTAGATAACACCTGTTTCAGAGATATGAAGTGATACATTTGTAGTTGTGATTTCCGTTTCTCTGATGGAAAAAATTGTCATAATGAGCAGGTTTTTCTGTTCCAGTTTTGCATATGTATGTCTTCTATGGAGAAGTGTTTCTATAGCATCTCTGCCTTTTCTTCTTCTAGGGTTGTTTTACTACTACTGTGCATGCTGAATTTCATGAGTTCTTTGTCTTCGACAAAGTGTCTTGTCAAATGAATGATATGCAAATATTTTTCTTATTCATTGGAATGTCTTTTTAAAATTAATTTACTTATTTTGTTTGGGAGTCCACACCGAGCAGTGCTCAGGAGTTATTCTCCATTCAGTGTAAGGGATTACTTCTCTGGTGTTCTGGGAAACTAGGCAATGTTGAAAATGGAATTCAGGACTCTTGTATGCACTGTGGAAAGTCTGTTGCACTATCTCTATGGCCCTTTGTTTTTAATCTAAATTAGTGTTCTTTTATATGAGCTTTAAATTTGAGTATTTGGGTGTTACGTTTGATATAAACTAGAATTAAAAACAGTCTGAAAACTTTAATCTTTAGTTTTCATAAGTTTGATCTTTGCATATTTCATAATAATATTGTAGTTGTGACCAGTCTGATTACTGAAGTTGGATTATTTCTGATTAAAGTCAGCTTTCTGACTAAAGTTGGATTCTTTCTTTAAAACATGTCATTAATGTCACTTAAGCATTTGAAAATTTAAATGACATCTCTAGTGTTAATAACTTATAAAACTGAGTGATAAAATAAAACAGCTAATATATGGATATCATTGGTCAAATTACTGAATATTCTTAGCCTCAATTTTTTCACCTGTCTGAAGCATTCTTTATATGTGTTGAAGTTGTTGTGAGGATTAAATAAGATAGCACACATATTATGTTCTAAATTAAAGAATTTCCCACTCTTAAGAAGGAGCCTAAATTTTTTTTTATATTTCAAGGTAACAGTTTGTTTTCTATGTTATAATACAAATGAAAAAAAACGAAGAAATCCATTTTAATTCAAATTTGGATAAAATAACTTCTTTGGACTCACACTCATATTTAATTCAATAAGTTAAATTTTAATGAAAATAAAATTTCTTTAATATATTTATCAAAATCTTTTTCATACATAATATTTCAAATCCAACTTTTTCCATACTTTATAAAAATAAAGGGAATTTCTTTTTTTCGTTTCATGAGTATTGTAGCATCTTGGTTTTCACAAATATGACAATACCTTTGTCTTTTCAATTATGGATATGTCGTTGTGAGAAGAAAACCCTTTTTTTTCTTGCTTGAAAGAATAATACAGCAGATAAGATACTTGCCCAATATCAGGCATACCTGGGTTCAGTCTCCTGCATCTTAAATATTCCCCCAGAGCCATGAGTGACTCCCCTGTGCATAGAGCCAGGATTCGGCCCTGATAACACTCAGGTGTGGCCCCCAACCCCAAACCAAACCAAAAACGAAAAACCTTTTCCCTTTGAAAGGAAAGCCTTTGTGTAGTAGGAAAGTTGTGGTGGTGTCATGATAGGGAAAGAATTTATAGCAAGTAGAGTTGGCAAAAAGCAGACAGCCAAAATTGGTTTCCTTAACCCCTCAAGTCTTCCAACAGTACAGAACTCATCTTAGGCTTTCTCTGGAGTGATGTGATTTGGTTTCAGATCATTTACCCTCTGCAAGTTATAAGATATTTTATTATTAAGTTAGTCTTATCTGTGTATTTTGAAGGAAAAGAAAATTGGGCATAATGTAACACTAATAATAGTATTCATCAGTCCCTCAAATGCCCCATAGAAAGGGTATATTCCTCATAGGTGGTCTTATCTTCTCTGAGTATCTCTCTGCATGCTCCAAGAAAAAAGATAGTGAAGGAGGGTCAGATGATTGTTTCTATGAGACATTAGACATGTGAAAATAATATTGTGTAGTCTTGAAAATTCAGCTAGCTCTGGCATCCATCCAGTTGGGTAAGCTTCTCCAGCAAAGAAGGAAGGTGCTAGTGGGCAAAACAGCACACATTACCTAAACAAAAAAGATAAGAACATGTTCACAAAAATAAAATAAAATAAAATAAAAAGGCTATCTGATAGCAAATAACCATTTAACATGGTGTGGCTTCATAGCAATAATCAGAATGTTGTTTCATTTTGAATTACACAGTCAATTGCTTGGGCATGATTAGTAGTTTACTCCCCTACTAAAGAACTGACTGACCCAAATTTACTTTCTGTGCCTAGTTATTTGGAAATCTTTCTATTCTACTTTTATGTCCTTCATATTCTCTCTCTCTCTCTCTCTCTCTCTCTCTCTCTGTTTTTTTTATTAATTTCTATTTTAATCCTGTTAATACTTGTTTCCCCCCTTTCTCCATTTATTTTCTCACTTGGCTATTATCAAATTCAAATTTATTACCTTTGAAAATATTAGCTTAATTGTTTTAAATATATAGTAGCAATCCAGATATGAACAGGTAGTCAGGGTTATAATTGGGAGTATTATAACAAAAAGGGAAGGTTGTTAGAGGAAAACCCATCAGTGCCTATTTCTCCTTTATGAGGACTAAAGAGAATTGACACCAAGCCTAGAGTGTTTTCATTAATAATTCATCTTTCCTATTAATAAGCCATATAGCATCATAAGCATGTCAGTGATATGGGGCTTTCATTTAGACCAAACCACAAATATCTCATCTTTACTCGCTCTCCCATTAGAATCAAACTATGCTTCAGAGATTAACAAGTGAGAGTTCTCTAAGAAAGGAAAAAAACAGATAGAAACCCAGCTCATGATTCTTATATGAAAAAGTATTGCACAACTGGTTTTTCAGCATTAGCTGAAATGGAAAGAATTATTTTCTTTTTTTATGTTTTTCACTTAATATTCTGCTCTCAATACTTATGCCCCTCTTAACTGGTGAGTGGAGTCCCTCTCACTCAAGCCTTGTCTTATTTGTTATCTAGATCCATATGGACTGCTCAGGGATAAAGATAAATCCTAAATTTTGTACTATTTTTGAAATATGTATAATCTCTAGGATTAGCAAATCTCCAATTTTTTTCTCTTTTGGGAAAAGGCCAAATGGCTAGGAGTTATAAGTCACTATTGATTCACATTTGTTTGGGTCAGTATATATTTTGTTTTGATTTTTATAATAGAAAATAAATATGGGACCAGAAGGATAGGATAGTGCACAAGGCATTGCATTGCATGTATCTGACTCAGGTTGGATTCCTGGACCAATATGGCCTCCTGAGGATCAGGAGTAACCCCTGAGCACTGCTGGCCCCCAAACGAAAAACAACAACAAACATGAAAAGGCAAATAAATTTAATTTTTATGGGGCTGGAGCAGTGGTGCTAAGTGGTAAGGTGTCTCTGCCTTGTGCGCAATAGCCTAGAACCAACCTTGGTTCGATTCCCGGTGACCCATATGGCCCTCCAAGCCAGGAGCGATTTCTGAGGTCATAGCCAGGAGTAACCCCTGAGCATCATCAAGTGTAGCTGAAAAACAAAAACAAACAAAAAAATTAATTGTTATTCTGGGAACAAAGTTCTTTGAGTTTAAACAACCATTAAAATCAGCATGAGCATCCCAGATTTCCTTAGTTTCTTTGATCCTCACAGAAGTGAACATTTTTGTGGTACTGCTCCAGATTTACTCCTGGCTCTGTGCTCATGGATTATTCCTCGTGTTACTTGTGCATCTTATGTTTTTCTAAGGTTGAATTGAGCCTGGCCAATAGATACAACTAGTGATTTAAATCCTATTATTATCTCCTTTGTTTTAAGTTTAAGTTTTTATAAGTAATACTTAAATACTAATTATTTGTGTTTGTTCATAAAGCTGAGAATCCCTTTTAAAAATCTAAATTATTTTAAAATAAAGTATCACAGGAATTAATTTAAATATTTTTAAAGATATATTTGCTTACCTAGTTAAAGAATGAATGATGAAGTAGATCTTGTATCCACACATAAAACTTTAGGTTGCAATTGACCTATTGCGCTTAAAAGTTTCATTATGTGGCTTTTCATGTTAATAGTGAATCCAAACTATATGTTGCCTCAAACTCTATTGGATTGATATTTAAAGAACTGTTAAGTCTGTTAAAATATTGAGTTAAAGGCAAAGAGCAGAAGTTGGTTTTAGGTGGAATTTTTTTTTGTTGGTTGTTTTGTTTTGCTTTGCTTTGTTTGATGATAAAATCTATAGGTGTATAACCAGAATTTTGTGTCTTACGTTTTTCTGAATTATATTATTTTATTAGTAATGCCAAATCTCTTACCATTATTATTGAAGTAACAATAATAATCTTTACTAATTGATGAGGCAGGGATGTGGTTCTTTATAGCAGATTAGGTGACCCTTTATTTACTTTAGTGCAGATGTGATGTTTAGAAAAATACAAGATGAATTATAAGTGGATTTTATATTATTATACTATAATGGGTAAATTTTCTCAAAAAATTACTCTGGAAAAGATTTGTTAAAGTAGCCTTCAAATTAAATGACTCTGTCTTTATATTTTAATCATCCATTTTATGTTCAAACTTCTTGAGGTCGGTTTTCACATACATATTTGAACCAAACATTGAAGAGCAGGATCCTAAGAGGAATCAGAGATGGTACAAATAAAAAAGAGAAATGTTATATTTTTTTAATAAAAGCTAATTTGTCATTACACTCATTGAGTATGAACTGAATAGACTTCTAACCCTTAAAATACTTTTTTTTTTCTCTTTTTATTGCCTGGAATCTTAAGAGCTTTATCATTTGCAGTCATAAAATGAAAATATACACCAAACCCTCAAAGGGCAAGTATGAAATTAAATTATATTTGGGCAGCTGTAACCTTTTAAAACGATCAGATTCCAGTTAATGTATTTCTTCCTGTTCCAAGTGCTGCCATGGTGTTTGATGGTGGGAAGCAGTCCAAAGGGCATTGGGAGATAATAAATTCACTGTAAATCTCACCCCAAGGCATGTCTTGATACACCAAGGCCTCCATTTAGCAAGGCTGACCTAAAACTCTTGTCACATCCAAAGGTCACTTAGGTTGGGGTTGGTGTGGCCCATCTATCTTTCCTTGATGTAGAGAGTGACAGTTGAAACAGGATTGAGCTCATAAACAGTCATCTGAATATGAAAAAGAAGCTAGCTTTAGAGTGGGAAGGGAGAGTCAAGAGGAATTACCCTTCTCAGTGGGATTGGCAAGTGATGGGCCTTTCAGAGTCCTTGAAGGGTTGACATGCTGATGACCAGAGCTTCTGTTTCCGAGCTTGAAAGGGGCATTACTGGATTAGGCTGATTTAGGATCAGGTATTCTTGACTCTCTTATTTATGTCCCTTCCTAAAGCCTGGGGTCATTTTCAGTAATAGTAAGAGAATCTATTCCCAACCCCCTTCTATTTTAAATAACAGTCATGCATACCCCACTACCCATCACACACACCTTAAATCTGTTCTCTTGACTTATTGAACCAGGACACGAACAAACTAGTAAAAATTTTGGTTTAAAGAAATAAAATGTAATATGGAGCTGAAAAACGGGTTTTTCTTTCTGTTGCTTTCTTCATCCATGTGCATTTTTGTAATATATGTATACTTATAAGATGCATGATATTTAATGCACAATTCAGCACCATTAAGTATATTCACAGCATTATATACTCAGCATCATTATTTTTAGAACTTTTAAATTACCCCAAATGGAAAATCTTATCCATTGAACAATAGCTCTCATTCTCTCTCCCTTCATTCCTGATAGCCTCCATTCCATTTTCTGTTACTATAATTTACCTTTCTAAATACTGCTTATAAATGAGTTCCACTCTGTTTGGATTTATTTTGTGACTGATTTTATTTAGTTTCTTGTTTTCCAGATTCATTCATGTTTTTCTCAACCAAGACCATGTCTTTCTCAATAAAACATTTTTACAGATAACTTTAATCTTTCAAAATAACATGTATTTACAAATAATAAGAATCATAGATATCTAAATCTCCAGTCATAATAATTGTGGTTTATATAGTAGAATTTAGAGAAAAATTAGATACATGCTGGATAGATATGAATGTTTAAGTTTTTATAATCATCTTGAGGGGAAAGGTATTAAGGAATTTTTTTGGCACTTATGTGCTGACTGTTTAGAGGGGTGTGTTTAGCACTTAGTAGGTGTCCAACAAAATTTTAAAATGTAATTTGTATATTAACACCGGAAAACAAAAGTTATAATGGTTGCTTATTTCTTTTACTGCAGCAATTATGTAAGAGAAATAGATTCATCCTTTGCAACTGAATAGGGAAGCCTGTGGTGATCAAATGCTAATAAAAGTCAAGCCACAATGTAAATGCAAGATCCCATTAAAGTGTACTTTTGTTCTTTTAGTTGATATAAAATTTGTGATTTGGGTAGTGCAAATGACTCTTCTCTTATGTATCTTATTCTTTTTCAAATTGTCTAAATAAATCAAGGTCAGTGACTAGAACTAATACCAAATATAATTTTATATGGTTAAATTCTTCATATACATTATACTAAGAGGGGGCAGAGAAATAGTACAGCTTAAATTGCACATGGACCCTTGTTCTATTCCCAGAATCCCATATGGTTCTTTGAACACCACCAGAAATGATTCCTGAGTACAGAGTCAATTGTATACCCTGAGTACTACTGGTTGTAGTCCCCAAATAACAACAAAAGAAATTATACTAAAGAAAGAACAAATATTTAAATATAGATGGGATTCATAATGTTAAAATTTACTTATCCAGATTTAATCCAAGAGTTTTGTATCAATTCAAATTCCATTTTTTTTAAAAAAAAAAAGGGTAATTAGGTAACTCTTACTTCAGAAAAAAGTGGATTATAGGTCCATCAAATTATAGTCCCAGGTCTCATTGTTCACTTTAGGATAATTGTGCAGAAGCCAAGATCTCATTGTGGCATCCCTTTCTTCTCACTTGCCTTTCCATATACCTTTCCTCACAGAAATGGTGTTGACCTCCTCCCAGTCCCCCCTACCAGCCATGTTTTTTTCCCCCAACAGACTGGTTCTGTCAGTACATTTTCTGTTTTATGGACATAGAAAACACTGTCTCTTGGTTGCCCTCTGGTCATATAATCCTGTTTCTAGGGAAGCTTTTTCGGCTTGTCCTACCATCCACATACACACATAACAAGACCAGACAGACTAAGACATGTTTACTGAGAGCTGTCAGAAATGAAAGAGGTGAATAAAAGAGAACGAATCTCTTAAAATTTTAAATTAAGGTACCATGATTTACAAAGTTATCCATATTAGTTTCAAAAATACAGTGTCGAACACTAACCCCACCACTAGTGTTCTTTTAATACTCTCTTCTTCCTTTCACAGTCTGCGACATTGTACTTCTGTCAGGAAGGCTGTAGAATTGCCTTTGTGAGCCATACCCAGACCCTCCTACTACTATAAAAAAAAGAAGAACAAAAAGGATTTTAAGATATATTTGTTAAAAATGGCAAATTCTTGAGACAGAGGAATAGGACAGCTGAGGCACTTGCCCTTCATGCAACCAATCTCTAGCACCACACATATAGTCTAGTCCCTTAAGCCATGACAGGAGTCATCCACTGAGCACAGAGTCAGAATTAACCCTTTAGTACTATTGGGTATGGCACTTAAACAAAACAACAACAATAATTAGCAAATAAAATGTCAATACTTTATAAAGATATGAAGTCCAACATCAGCATCACTAGTTCTGGAACTAGTAAGAATCCTATCGACCTTAATTAAAAATAATCAAAATTAAGTATATGATGATTTTCCCCCTATTATAGATAGAGCTATCCTCCCCAGCTTTTCTAGGGAGCCCTAGGAATCCCCCTGGGTGATATTAGATCTGGCAGTACAGGCCTGATGATAAAGATTCTCTGGCCTGGTCATATTGGGACCTCCAGATTTATACCTGCTGGTGTTTGATGAAGTGAAAGGGTATGCTTTAGTGCCAGGATCAAACTAGGTGCCTCGTTTCTATAAGCCTTGTGTTTCACTCCTTTGGCAATCTCCCCAGTTCCTGCTAATTCGGCTGTTATTGCTGCCATTATTCTGTTGGTGTCTCCTAAAATTTAGATGAATGAATCTAGATGTATGTGTTCTACTAACCAGTACTAATCTTATTATATAGTACTCTACCTTAAAGCCCTATAGGGAAAAATAAGGGAGAGATCTATAGAAAGACATATGTTTAATTTTAACCCCTAGTAGATGAATGCCTATTAGCACTAGCAGTAAAATGAAAGAAGCACAAAAAAGGTTAATGGTTGTATGTGCTGTCTTAGAAAAGCTTCAAGTGTCGTTCTTAGTGTCTCAAGAAATCTTTTCTTTTGAGTCATTTAAGCCCTAATCTTGACTATCATCATTGACTTAGAATTTAGAATAAATTCCTATTTGGACTGGCCAGTAGGTAACAGAACCATAATGCAATGGACCAGGACTAATTCAAGTTGTGGTTGGGAACAATTTTACATATTAGCAAGAATTTTTATGTGATCCATCATGCGACTTCTGTAGGGAGTTCGAACTTTAAGGGCTACTCAGTCTTCAACAACTAGTCCTCACTTCACTCTATCACATTATTGACCCACTGAGAACTTTCTTTCTCGTCTAGAACACACTGAGTGGAGCGGTGACCCTCAGGTAATGTGCATCTTTTTTGGATATGGGAGGCCTAGAGTTGTCCCCAAACAAATCATTCCTGTGGGGACCAAGCATTTTCAAGCACCCAGCTACTTTGCATTCTGGAATTGAAAACATATTTTTTTTAACAACTTAGAATATAACAGAGTCTGATTTAATCGGAACTGACACTTAGTTTCTCTGTATATTGGGTGAAAATGCACCACTCTCCGTGTATTTATTACTCCTACATCTCTGCCCCCACTCTGTTGTTACAAAGGAAAAATGATCGCACTATTATGAACATCACCAAAAACAGGAATTTTGCTTTAACATCTTCCTGACAATGCTCCTCTTTCCTATACTATTTAATATTGGGGAATAATCTTTCACCAGCACTCTCAAAACATGCTTTCCTTTTTTTTTATTGTTACTTTGTAAGGAATCTCAGCAATGTGTTTTTCCCCTATAAATGAAGCTAATTAAAGAGAGAAGCATGATCACTGATATATGAAATATCCAAAGAGCTGTCCTGCCAGTATTCTCCTTACCTTGCCAAATGGAGATGTATTTACTGCTTGGTGACCTCAGGACTAGATGCAGTGCTCGTCTTCCCACAGTAATGAACAGCAAGTCTGGAGCGGCATAAAAAGGGTCAATCGAATAGGTCATACATCATATGGGGAGGCAGATGTTGGAACATATTGTAATGGATTACTGTGCAGTACATGAAGATGGCTTGTGGAGTAGGAAAAATGAGGAGGGAGTGAGAAAGAAAGAAACTATCTGTTGGTGTTTGTCTGCGTGACTCCCACAGATCTATCTGGCTCTTTAAGGAACTGCTTCACTGATGAAAGTCAAGAGTTGTTTTTTTTCTTTTTTTCCTTCTTCTTCTGAGTATTCAAGATTTATTGGTGTGTAATAAGAGGAAGAAAAGCCTTTTAAAATCCAGTACATTTGAAGTGTTTTTTATTTATATGCTTCAGTATCTGCAATGTGACAGAAACAGCATGTGAGTCACATACCTGTGAAAAAGGTCTCAAAATTTAAGTAGGTTCAAATGCAGTCTTTAATTTTTAGCTGGATGCTATCTTCACACCCTCTCCCTGTCCTCCCCTCACCGGTGGCTCCATGCTTTGCCAAGTATCACAGAGTGGGGTTGCATTTAGAGTGCAATAATATAGATTATTGGGGTTTTTACTTGGTGAAAGCAGAGAACCAAGCACTTTAGCATTCAAGCTTTTGGGTATGCATTCGTGAAGGCTTTTTATTGGGAATAGCATCTCTAGCCAGACATCCTATCACACTTTTGCCTCCTAACCTTTCTAAGACATGGTACCCCAGGAAATTAGATTTAAGGAGGTTTGGAGCACACACCTGGGGAGAGGTTTTTCTATGTTGCAGCCAGCCTGGATTTCTTTTCCCCCCAAAGAGCTCAAGTGCTTTGTCTGGAGCTTGAGTATATCATCTCTGAAATGCTCACATTTCTTTTCACTCGGGCCTATCTGACAAACATCTTGATTATATGTGATTTCCCCCAGAGGCTTTGTTCTCTAGCCCCCCTGCTTTGACCCTGTAGCATTTAGGTCAAACCACACAACTACATTCTGTTTTTCACAACTATATTTTGTTTTTGCAATCTGGTTCCTTTGATATGTTGGTTTTACATTATTCTCTTTCTGGACAGATCTGTAGTAAGTCAGAGTGTAACTGTTCTTTCAGTTGAAGACTTTCCCTAAGTGATTGTGTCGACATACGACATACAAAAGGTCTTGAATATCCCACATGGTATGAATTTGTTCCAGTCCCCGGTGTCCCCATATGCCATTCCGTTCACCTTACTCTTATGAAAAACTCCCCAGTTAAAACCCAGTGAGCAGTGAGCTGGAAACTTTCACAGTTTCTCACGCACCATTCATGATTATCTTCTCCTTGTGTGTAAAGAAAATAGCTAGAGACCTGTTCTTAGACCCAGTCCTATCCTCTCCTGTGGTTAGGGGGTTTCCTTCATCCTTCTCTGCCTCCCTCATTCACTCTTTAAGGGATCTAACCTGGAACCTGAGTTAGGAGAACCCACTTACACCCTTAACTGTCTTCTGTGCTTTTTCTCCTGCTGCCACCAAAATGATAGAGAAAAACTACAATCTTGAAATGCTCCTTTTGTACATCTAGTATCCTTGGTGCACACAGAGTGTGTGTCTTTGTTGTCTTCATTTTACACTCCTCTTTTAGAGTTTTAAAAATTTGATTAATAAAAAATATGTGTACTATGAATATGCAATACAATAGATGAGAGGAAATACACTTGTATCATACAATTTGCACTGGCTTATTATAAACCTGTTGAATACTAGCAACATACAGTGATGAAATTGGACTACTGGTTTTCCTGGTAGCCATTCGTTTTGAAATTAAATTTGAGGACTGGGAGGATGGTTGTGTCTTGTGCTGGAGCCCTGGGTTTAATCCCTGGCATATGGTTTCTCCAGCTTTTTTGTTTGTTTTGGATTACAGTGGTGGCACTCAGGGTTTACTCCTGGCTCTGTGCTCAGAATCTCTCCTGGCAGTCTTGAGGGATCAAATGGGATGCTGGGAATCAAATCTGCATCTGTCCTGGGTCAGCTACATGCAAGGCAAATGTCATGCAATTATGCTACCTACCACTCCAGCCCCGATTTCTCCAGCTTTATAGAAATAACCCCTAATCACTGAGGGTATAGTTCCTGAGCACTATCAGGTGTGACCCTCAAACAGAATATCCAAAACATATTTAGATACTAAAATTAAGAAAACATTTACAGTTCAGTAAGGTAATTTTTAAAAAAGATAGGTTTAATTCCAAAGGAGATAGCAATAACTAAAGCATATGAAAAGATGCTTGATGTTTGTTATTTTAGTCATTAGAAGAGAGCAAATTAGAACAACAATGAGAATATAACTTTAGAAGACTTCAAATGAAAAATAGATACCATCACATATTAAAAAATAGAGAGAGAG
The DNA here is from genome assembly GCF_024139225.1 of Suncus etruscus. Taxonomy (NCBI): domain Eukaryota; kingdom Metazoa; phylum Chordata; class Mammalia; order Eulipotyphla; family Soricidae; genus Suncus; species Suncus etruscus. The sequence goes on from NC_064858.1 coordinate 25,124,438, forward strand.
ATTGGCACATTTGTGTGTCACTTATGAGGCTACAACACAGTTTGGCCACTTACCATGTTAAAGAAATTGGGGGAGAGAGTCTCTTTTTCAAAGTTCCCTCTTATAAATCTTAGTTTCACACTCTGTTGGTTGATTTAAGGAAGAAATGAATAAATTTGCACATCTTGATCTACCTGCACTCTCTCTTCATTCTAACATGATCTTGTTGATGTATCAGGACTCTGCCTGGCTCACATTCTGGAACTCTTCTCAGTAACTATTTATTAATTTTTTTTATTTAATTATCATGGTTACAAAATTGATCATTGTTGGGTTTCAGTTATAAAACAATGTACACCATTCTTCACCAGTCTAATCTTCTCACCACCAATGTCTCCTGTTTCCCTTCCACTCTCCCTCTCTGCCTGTATCTAGGACAGGCAATTTCATTCTCTCTCTCTCTCTCTCTCTCTCTCTCTCTCTCTCTCTCTCTCTCTCTCTCTCATTTTTTGATACTGTGCTTTGCATTATTGTTAATGGTGGGGTGCCTTACATGTCACTTTCTTCCCCTTCCTCACTTTTCTCCAGAGAGATCAGTTCCAATTATCATTGTATCCTCCTCTAATATAAATGCACTCACTACTCTGTGGCAAATTTACTACTGTAGGCTAGACCTCCTGACCCTTATCTTTATTGTTTCTGGATATCTGGATATTATTACTATACTATCTCTTTTTTTATATCCCACAAATGAGTCAGATTATTCTATGTCGATCCATTTCTCTCTGGCTCATTTCACTCAGCATAATAATCTCAATGTCCATCCATGTATAAACAAATTTCATGACTTAATTTTTTCTAACAGCTGTGTAGTATTCCATGCTGTAAATGTACCACAGTTTCATTAGCTACCCATCTGTTATTAAGCACCTGGATTATTTACAGATTCTGGCTATTGTAAATAGTGCTGCACAGAACATAGGAGTGCAGAGGGTATTTAGTAACCATTTCTAAGTTGACGTTATGCAATGAGGTAAGTCCATTTCCAGGATGAAAGTCATTCCTTTTCTCTTGAATAGAACTGGGCTTGGGAAACTAAGCAAAGGCTGCAGGACCAAATGTTGAGACCAAGAAGATTAGGAACTTAAATAGAAACATCTCACCATAATTTGTGTGTGACTGTGAATGTTAAATATAAATATTATAAAATTGGCCAGATTAATTATTTTTGCTATTCAGTTTATTAGAATTAAGTACACCTTAATGATTTTGTGCAACAATCATTACATCACTCTCTGCAATTTTTCCCTCCCCGGATAGAAACCCTGAACTTACTGAACAAATATATTTCTTACCCCTGTCCTTGCTCATTATGAACTTGATAACTTTAAACTCCTCTTGTAAGTAAATCGTGTAATATTAGGCCTTTTGCAATGAACTTAATTCACTTAGCACAGATGTTCATGTATATCTCACAATGGCTTAAAATCTCCTTCTTTTCTAAGGCTGAGTCATATGCTGTGCTAAGTCAACATATCCATTCTACCATTTATGGTCATCTTGATGTCTTCCCCCTTTCTGCTACTGTCACTTTATTATGCTATAATTAGGACTAGTTTCTGCTTTCATGTTGGACATATATTCAGAATTAAGAATATTAAATTATAGTTAATCTTGTTAGTTTTTTGTTGTTGTTGAAGGAATGAATAGTTTCCCTAGATGACTGTTTCATTTTACTCCATAGGCAGTTTGCAAAGATTCCTGTTTCTCTTTATCTTCGCCAACATTTCTTTCTGAAAAAACTTTTTTACAACGACCCCCCTCTAAGAGAAGTAGTTTCATTGTGGTTTTATATTTGCATCTAGCTAATTTGAAAGTTTATTTGTCAAAATGTAGACTTTAACATTTTAAAGAGTTCATTAGGTAGATTTGTAAATGATAAAATTTAAAATTTGTTAGATGAGTTTCTATTTGGACTCTGATCTTGGGAGCCTGCAAATTTAAGGCCCATTGTATTTTTTTCTTGAGATATAGTTAAAACACATAAAAAAGAAGACCTAACAATATTAGGGAAATACTGTATTTAAGCTGAAGTTGCTCTGATAATTTTCTGGGAAGAAACATTATGAAAAATAATATACAAAACAAATTTATTCACATTGAAACATGCTGATATGTTTTGAAAGATTTTCTCCAGTACATTAGTTTCTCTTTAAACTCCACATTTAAGTTACATTAAGAAGCTGAAATTAAGCTATAAAGATAACACTTATGGAGCCTTGAAATTGCTTTATGGATTTTTTTCTCACCAATGTTATATTCCTTGTCCTGTTCTTAAAAAAATGCAAACAAATGCTTTTCTTACACACCATATCAAATCTCTAGCCTTCAAGTTTGATATAAACTTTAGAAGTTTGCATTTGCCTATTTTAAAAATTCTAATAAATGATGGCATATACTTTGTTTATTATTTTTTATTATCCTTTTGTTTTGGGGCCACAACAGGCAGTGATCAGGAATTATTCCTGGTTCCGTGCTCAAGGGTCATTCCTGGTGGTGCTCGGGACCATATGAATGCCAAGGATCAAACCTGGGTGGGCCACATACAAGGCAAATGTCCTCTTGCTGTGCTATAGCTTCAGTTCTTGTACTTTTTATTTTGTACACAAATAGTTAAGACACCATACTTTAAATGTTATTGCCAGATATTATTCCTGCACTAAATAAAAAATGTATACCTGTCAATTTCCTTATTGCTTTGAACAGTGTGGTATTATTATTATTATTGTTATTAGGGAGCTTTCTTTTCTGCACTGTTCCAGAAAATTTTAGTCTTTTTGTACATGCTTCCTTGAGAATTTGGAAGTGACTACTGATTTCTCAGTGAGGGTTTTCAGGCTCATCAAGAATAATAAAGTACCTGAACTTTTTATATCATGTCCATGTGTAATTAAACAATTTTATTTTACCCAATTGATTAAGTATTAAAACCGTATACATTTATTTAAGACATTTTTAATCCAACATATTGGATTTTGGTATGAGACTTCATTTGGAAAAAGAATTTTGCTTATCATAATTTTAGATAATTTAACTAAAGTAATATTAATTGCTTGCATAGTCAGGTTAGAACTCATTCTGATATACAGCAACGTAAAAGTTTAGAATATTTTTATATCAGTATTTTTACCATATTACACTGAAAAAATATCAAACATGGGTTTGATCCCCAGAATCCCCATATGTCCTCCAAGCCTGCCAGGAGCTATTTCTGAGCTCAGAACCAGGAGTAAACCCTGAAGACCGCCAGATGTGGCCCCAAATCAAATCAAAAACAAAAAATATATATCATCACCCTTAGCATCTTATCTAAAATTACAATCTCAAAGGTGACTCTTGCCTCAGCTTTATTCATGTTAAAAATATAATATGTGTTTTCTCAAATGTTCAATGTCTTTCTCTTGCCTATATATTTCAACATCTCTAAGGAAATTTTTAACCTGGAAGCCCACTTAGTTGGGTCTCAAGTCCTTTCTGGTACTGTCTCTCACCACTTCCTGCTTCCAACCATCCTCTATGCCTTCTGTAGCAGCTAGTTTATTCCCTCCCCTCTGCCTTTCTGCAAATTGTTCTTCAGCTAGCATGCCACTCTTTTTCTGTGTTCACTTAGGCTACATTGCTTTTCTGGAAATATCTCAGGAAGCTCTGACTTGCTTCCTTTTTCTTTGTACCTCTTATTATAGCAATCACTGAGTTCAGTCTTACTTTTTTATGTTTAGTGATCTTGTCTTGAGGGGGAGAAGCTATTATTATGCAGTTCAATATTTTCTACAGACCCATCACAATCTTAAGAATATACTAGGTTAAAACACACAGACATACATATATTACCCTCTACTTGTTTCTTACCTTATTTAATTTGTAGTTATTGTTATAATCCACTATCAAGCATATTTGCCATCATCTTTTCCTGAATATTTTATACACAATGTGATTCATGTCTTACAATCTTCCATGGCCAGTTTTATTATCTCTTATTAGGGCTTATATAGTTATGGTTCAACTTTCTAGATCAGAGCTTGGAATTTTAGTTCAGTTTACTTTTAACTACTATAGCACCAAAGTAAAAAAACATTGGGGATTGAAAGAACATAACACATTTGAGAAAATAGGTTTATAAGACACAATTGAGTTACCTATGTGTGTATATATACTGGTGTATGTATTCTTAACTACATATAAACTTGCCTGCACCAAGGTAACCAGAATACTCCAACTTAGTCTTTCATGATTGTTTTCTGAGTTGTTTTTGATAATTATCTGAAGTCAGTATGAGAGAGAAGGAAAGAAGGAATAGTGATATAAAGGACGACATAATATAAATAACAGAAACTAATGCTTTGTATATGCCCTTTTTAAACGCCCTTTGTAAATGCCTTTGATTTTATAAATCAAAACAAATCCCTTAGATATTAGTCTCAAGATAAGAGGAAAATTGTTCTGTAAGTCTAAAGTTTTTCTCTTAGTCTGGTAACCTCACAGTGTGACTTCTCTCTTTGTGTTTTAGTGTTTTATATTCAGAAGCTCTGAATTGTTTCTATGTTTGGAAAGACTTGACTTTCACTTTTATAAAAGTATATTTATAGTAATGCACCATCTATTTAATTCTGGGTTGATCTGATTTCCTTTTAAAAAGAATGTTAGCCAGAGTTCTTAAAAGAAATCTGTGTATAGATATACATACACATAAAAATACATACACACATATATAAATAGGTAGAGATGTGCAGTTCTAGAGAAATTTGTTTCTATATATTATATTTATAAACTCTAGACATATAGATATTATTTTACATATGTGTCTGTGTATCTATCAGTAATGATAGGTGGCTTATAGAGTTCCCTGATCTGCCTGTAATTTAAGTGACGTTCTAGAATTCACTAGTTACCCATGTGTTCCTTCTTGACTGTCATCCATTGGTTCAGTATTCTAGATCTTATTCAGTTCAAAGACATATTATTCTTGATATTGCTTCAGAACATGTAATACATGCAGTAGATATTACCTATCCCTTGGGATGTTGGCATTTAGCAATTCAGTCATATACATTTTTAAAGGCTATAATATAACTTAATGTTTGGGGAATATAGGAGTGATTGGTCAAAGCCCAAAATAGCCTATGGTGTTCATGGGCATTTACTGGCTCTGTAGGCTGAAGTGTGCGCTGAAAGTGTCCAGAAGTGCCAGAGACCCAACCAGAGCTGTCTATGAGCAAATTAATTGCTTACCTTCTGTTCTAACTCTGTGACTCTAAGTTATTCATTAAATGGTTGAACTAAAATATAAGTCACAGTCATATATTTTCTAAGTTGCCATCCTCACATTAAACATTTTGGCTTCTCTCTGTAAAACCTGCAGATATAGAGCTCCAAGACTTGAGACCCCATTATGTTTTTGTACTGCAATATAAATGCAAGCAGAAACATACTTATCAAAAATTAAAATGTATTAGAAATAGATATTCCCTACTTTCAAACCTTGGTAATCCAGGAAAACCAGATGTGCCTGGAGACAAGTGCAGCGATCTGGGAGTAGCGGAAAATTGATCACAGTTGGGAAGAGTAGCTCTATGCATTGTCTCCTTGCATCGAGAAAATGAAATATGAGGAGGGCTACGGTGGGCTGAGGGGGGAAGAAAGATCCCCTGTTGTTAGACATACTCTGTGAGTCAGGCTAATGCAATTTTCCTCATAAATTGCTTTGTTTCTATATTCTGTAGAAATTTCAGTAAAGTGAATGATTCTCTAATATTATTGTAGAAAGACCAGTTTATTTATTTTTGTTTTGTTTTGACTGACTGGGCTAAGAAATAATCACTGAAGCAAAACATTGAGTAAGGCAATAACATTAAATATAAATCTATATTTATAAGCATAGTTCTAAATTATATATCAATTATATTAAATATGTAACTATACTAATATATATAACTATATACTTAAAATACTTTTATATCATGTAGTCTATGATATGACATGGAGTTTATCTTTATCATATATAATTTATAATATATATAATATGAAATTGAATTTCAATATAAAATGTAATTGACAATATTCAATTTCATCATTTGAATTTGTTGATTTTTATTGGCTATTTAATATGGTCATTCTTTAGGATGAGCCTTATATTAGTTGCTACTGAAAAATAAACTATGGTGGGGGCCAGAGAGATAGCACAGCTGTAGAGCATTTGCCTTGCATGTGGCCAACCCAGGACAGACCCGGGTTCAATTCCTCTCATCCCACATGGTCCTGCAAGCCTTGCAGGAGCAATTTCTGAGCACAGAGCCAGGAGTAACCCCTGAGCAGCTCCAAGTGTGCCCCAAAACCCTAAATAAATAAATAAATAAATAAATAATTGTTTAAAAAATTTAAAAAATAGTAAATTATGGGACAGGCATTTATCTCAAAGGACTAGAGTTCATGATTTTTGTGATGTTGTGCTCACCTTTCCTCTGTCTGAGCACTGTTGGGCATGGTCCCCAAAATTAAACTAAAAAAAGCAAACCATTTTTTTTATTTGGGGCAAAGGCACATTCAACTGTGCTTAGGGACTGCTCCTTTTCTGTGCTCAAGGATCAGTCCTGACAGTCCTCGGGGGCGGACTATATCTACAGTAGTGGGGATTGAGCAGGGATAAGCAGTAAGTAAGGCAAGTGTCTTACCTTATATACTATCTCTCCAGCCCAGATCATAATTTTTAATTAATAAATTGAATGTCTTGCTTTCATTTGGAATAGAACACAAAAGCTACACTATGTTTTCATGGAAATATAGGCCCATTAAATGTGTCTTCTATTTTCCTTTTTAGATATTCTTGCACACACTGCTCAGTTATTTGGATCTTGTCCCTATATTGAACAGTTTTATCCTTTTTTAGAAAAAAACATAACATTATTTCTTTTAGGAAAAATTTAGATAATCCAGAGAACTTTTTTCATAGTACTTTTCCTTAGGAGCTTTTATACATCTATCTTTTTTATTACAATAGATTTAGCTTGCATGATAAAAGCTATCTACAGAATCTCAAGACAAATGAGGAAAAGAAAATTGAATTGAATTGTACAATATATAATGGTTGCTAAATGGAAATGAAAAGAGTATTAATCTAAATGTTTGATGTGGTTATTTCAATCTAAACCAACTTTCTTAGTTTAAGTTAATATATCATATGGCTATCATTATCAGAGTAAATTTTTCCTGTACTAGTCAATTGAATTTGTTAAAAAAATTTTATTGGTGATTTAAAAAGAATTATTATGTGATGGGTTAGTGGGAGAGAATGTGTTTTAGGCACTATTTTTTAAAACCCAAATCCTCAAGATAATTTGAGGGTTATCTTTGTTTATATATTATGAAGTAAAGTGTACTTCTGGCAGGCATCCAATTAATTTTTATTACTATAGGTAGACTGGCCAGATAATTCTCTTCAGATATTTTCCTGCTGTTCATTCTCTATTTTTTACCCCACACAATGAATAATAAGAAAATAATTGTTACTGGTGCCGATCCCATAAAATCATAAAAGGAGTTAAACACGCCTTGAACTAGTATGAATACATAAGAAAATTATTTTATATATGGAGCTGTATTCTTTCATAATGTGATATACTCACTTTTAAAATCATTGAGAAAGAGCTTTGAGTCCCATTACATGTTGAAGCTAAAATCCCAGATATATGTTATCTTTCACTTCTCTCTTGAGAAGTCAGTTATGAAAGTTGAGGTGACAGTTTGTAAAAATTTTCAGGACACATGAGAAGTGCCTGAAGGAAAACTACCACATCTGAGTATAGGGACTCTCTGAGAGATGCATTTGTTTTATTACTAACAGTCTTTGTCACTGTTTTTGTTTTTGTTTTGTTTTTATAGCAGTTATATGCTGCCCAGCTAGCAGCAATGCAGGTATCTCCAGGAGGAAAGCTGCCAGGCATACCCCAAGGCAACCTTGGTGCTGCTGTATCTCCTACCAGCATTCACACTGACAAGAGCACAAACAGCCCGCCACCCAAAAGCAAGGTACCCATCAGAAGAAGCTGCATGTCTTGCCATTGAGGGTTCTACTTTTTAATTCAGTGAGCTTTATTGAATGAATACAACACATATGTATAGTATAAGATATGTATGCATTCTACATTTTATACAAAGATCACTGATAACTATAACCTCATTGTGAGTTTGACAAAGATTGATAGATTGATAAGATAGGCGAGCATACTTACTCTTAAGTTACAGCCTTATGGAGGTGCTAAACAGGTGCATGGAAAGTTGTGAAGGCTAATTGGTTACCTTGAATGAAATATCATGCAGGGATTTCTCAAGAAAGGGATAACAGTAAGGAGTAGATGTAGGGAAAACTAGATGGTTTATATAAATTTTAGTAAATATCTGTTGCTCAGTTTTTTAAAATATATTTTGACCATATACACAATGATTATTATGTCAATAAAGGAAGATAATAATGTGATAAGTAAGCATAGCAATCTTTTTTGTTTTGGGTCAAGTAAACAATTCTTTTGGGAACATGGAAAAAAATTAGAAGAGATTGAAAGTATTTGAATTATCTTGCTTAGAGGGAGAAGCAGAGAAGATAATTTGAGTTTATCTTTGTATTTGTTCATATCTTAGATTATGATTTGAATATATTAAACTGTCTTGAAATAAATAAGAGGTTTATATTTGTATAAACTACTCAGGGAAATTGAGGTTATTCAGGGAAATAACTATACATTTTTATAATGTTAAAAGCTGTTAAGTAAAAAACTGACATAGTTAACTAGTACCCACAAAGACGATTGTTCTGTCTTTTGCTGAATTACTAGAAAATTATTTTTTTTACATTCAAGCCATGTTGAAATGCTAGTAAGAAGTGTGGCAAGAGATGTCCTAGAGATTGAGAAAATACACAAGTGAAATGTTTTGAAAATGTATTGTAAAGAAAGCAGGCTGAGATTTTTAAGTCACACTTGCTCCCAGACATTCCCCTTGATAACAGACCTTAATCCAGAAAGTGGCTGGGAAAATCATGGGAGCAGTGGAAAGGGGCCCTCTACCTTGTCTTCCAAGCACCTGATTCTGGCTATAGTGAAGAGACAGACACTGTTGGAAACGTTACTGAAGGTATAAGACTCTTTTCACTTCTATGCATCCAAGGTGTTTTCTAGCACTTCTATAAAAAGCACAGCAGTATATGCCTCTTCCATCATGACAGCATTTATTCATTAAACTTAATTTTAAAGCAGTGCTCTTTGGTGTCTCCATGCACCAGCAGTCTTAATATAGTCTACTTAGAGAATTATCTTTGAGCTACATCAATTGCAGTTCCAACATAGCCTGTGACACACAAGTCTGCAATGAATTATTATGCTTTTTTTTCCCCTTGATCTATTAATGTGATTTCAAATCATGTTTTATTATACTGTTTTAAATCAGTACATTTTATCTATAATTTTACATGCATAACTCACTTATATGTCTTCCCCTAAAAATAATATTTTATATCTACAATATCTTCCCAACAATTGATGCAGATGATCAGTAAGCTTGTGATGTCCGTTATCTCCATCCATTTATGAATTCATTCATCCATTCATTCAAATGTTCATTGGACATATTTTACAGTGACAGATTCTTTCTTATTCATGGCAGAAGCAAGGATATTTGGTTTGTTTCACTAAGATATGGGTTCTTCTTTCTTACATATTCATAGGGCCCCATAGACTAAATGAAAAGCAGAACAGTCATTTCAGTAATGCTGACATTCAGTCATCACTTATGTTGTCATATACCTCTTTATTTAGTACTAGTGTAAAGAACTAGTTTTGGTTTCCATAGCCATAGTTATGTATGATTTTATTTATAGATTACTAACTTTTTGAAAACTAGTTTTTGTGAAATTTTTACCGTATAAATCCCCCAAAATTGGGCATTGTATTTATTTTCATTCACAATTATTATTAAGCACCCTTCAAGTTTAATCAGAATGCAGTACCTCTTTTACATCTCATGCATTAATTGAAAGAAGTGTCTTCTCTGTGTAGTACTCTTTATTACACGATCCACAAACACTCTTGGTCAGAAAAGGTGTCTTAAATGCATTTGAGTTTAAGCTCAGCACAGCAGTACAGTTCAGTGGGTAAAATTAAGTAAGATGAATACATATTGCTGATTATTTTAATTAAGAATTTGTCCCCCCCAACCTACAGTAAATAAGAGGACTCATTGCAGTGCATAAATTTCAATTTTTTGTTACACCAGAAATTGATATACATTAATATATATATATATATATATATATATATATACATATACACATAGAGTAACACTTTGGGTTTACAATGGGAACTATTATATTTATTCTTAGTCTCAGTGTTATCTGTGTTTTATGATGAATTTTTATGTAGCTCTAATAAAGGTAGATTTATTTCAATTTATTTTAATAAAAGACTAAATTTTCTGCAGACCTAGCTAATAGAAGTCAAAGGGAATGCTTTACAGAGAAAGTAAATTTATTGTTTAGAACAGTAGGATCATAAGCCACATCCAAGGAGATAACCTGATGAAAATGGTCTCATTGGCAGCTGTCAAAAATCAACTATGTTCTCGGAGTCTTTATTGCCTGCCCTTCTTCCTAGGTGTGCATGTGCCTTTGACTCACAACTCTAGAGAAGGACACAAACAAAACTTATTTGCAATTTGCAAAAATGGAAGGGGGGAATCAAAAGGAGGGGGCTCCAAAAGACTGTAAAATTGTGCAGCGTGAGTCCTCTGATGCATGCTGTTTTCAATCTGCTGTGTGCCAGTTGGAGGCTTGGGGAGTGTGTGCGCGCGCGAGAAAGGATAATGCTGAGAAATGATAGAGTGGCTGTGACCTCCAAGCTCAGCCTGGAAATCCAAGACATTGATTTCACTTAGCATTCCTGCTGAGAAATCTGGCGGAGTTCAGTTGTAATAAAAGAACAAGATTCTGTTCTAATGGTAATGGCGTATGACAGACATATCACTTGGTCTGTCCTCAGCAACAGAGACAGGAGAATTGGAGGAAGGTCACCTGACCTGCCTGCAGTGCTGTGTGAGTGCTGTACTGAGCTTTGAACTACCGCCTGGGAACATAATTATTTATAATATTAAATGATAAGGAAACCTTTAGAGGACTACGGCGAACCTCTGAAAACCGCACTCAAGAATTGTGCTCTGTAAATGTGAAAACACAAAACAGAATCGGGTGTCTTCAAAACCTACAATGGAAAATGTGGATAGTATTGTTTGCTGAGCTGTCTGTCCTTGAACTTAACATTTATTTCATTAACATCTGACATATTGTCATGCATTTTTTTTGCCTTTTTATTATGCACAAGGTCTTTTTCATTTTTCTTTTTGTCAAAGAAAATTAGAAACTATATAAGCATTTTTTTTAAGTTTCACAGGTGTTACATAAAATCTTTATGACTGTCTGCAAACTAATTATTAAATTTTTACTCTCTGGATCATATTCCAGGACTATTTTTGACTGCTCATAAAAGGAGATATATTTAATTATTCAGATTAGTTTAATAACCCATTTTGTATTTTCACGGCTGAGATTACAACTAACATATTAGTAAATAAATAATTGAATGATAGTATGAAACCTTGAAAGTTGGTGTGTAAGAGATTCAGTCTAAAGAAACTTTAAGAAGTATGTGTTTTTCTTGTATAATAGAACGTTTTTGCTAAGGTATTGCTGTCTGTATTGATCTTTCATTCTCTAATACAATGCTGTTGCTTTGAATCTGCTTATGTCCTTCACAGATACTTCAATTGATTTTTTTATAGCATAGCGTTCCTCCACAAGGTACATGCTATATATCCAGTGACTAATCTTTGCATTACCCATTTCTTTATTTCAATAATTTCCCACTTTCTTTATAGTAGTCTTTTAAGAACCACTTGAACTTTGCTTTGTGGTAGTATTTGGTGCCTAGATGGCAACATTTTTTATGGATAAATTATTATTTTAAATACTTTAAACAATCCATAGTAGTAATCAGGGAAGAAAGAATTTATTTATTTAATTTTGATATGTAACTCATTCATTATTGTTAGTGAATTCAAAGTTTTTAAATTTTCATATTACCAAGAAAGTCTCGTATGCCATAGGAAGGCTGAGCCCTTGAACTTCATATTTCAAATGCTTTTCTGTTGCAGTAGCTACCTCTTGGGAAAAGTCTATGGACAACTTGTAAATACTACTAAATACCACTTGGCATTTGCCAAAAACATATGTGTTGCCTGAAGCAACTGAGAACAGTTAGTATGAAAAACTGACCACTAGAGAGAGATGTGGATGCTTTTCCTTTAACCTTGCCCTGACCCCGGTCCTACCTCTAGTGTCTCCATCAGTAATAAGAGCACTAGGATTGTTCAAATTAATATTTTAATTATTTTTTAGTACTTTTGGCAATGATGCTCCCATTTGCTTAGCAATAGCACCTGAAGTTATGACAAGAAAAATAATATTTTCAAACAAGACAGAAACCACCCTTTCCAGTTGACCTGCTTGTATCACATTATTTTTTCCTTTCTTCCACCCTCCCTCCTTTCCTCCTTTCCTTTCTTCTTCCCTCCTTCCCTCCCTCCCTCTTTTCTACCCTCCCTCCCTCTATTTCTTCCTCTTCCTTCCTTCCTTCCTTCCTTCCTTCCTTCCTTCCTTCCTTCCTTCCTTCCTTCCTTCCTCCCTCTCCTCCCTCCCTCCCTCCCTCCCTCCCTTCCCTTCCTCTTCCTTCCTTCCTTCCTTCCTTCCTTCCTTCCTTCCTTCCTTCCTTCCTTCCTTCCTTCCTCCCTCCATTCTTCCCTTCCTCCCTCCCTTTCTTTCTTCTCCCTCCTTTCCTCCTTTTCTTCCTTCCTTCATCCCTTTCTTGCTTCCACCTTTTCTTCCTCCCTCTCTTCCTCCCTTCCTCTCTGCCCCCCCACCTCCTTCTCTGCCCCTCCCTCCCTCCTTCCTTCCTTCCTTCCTTCCTCTTCCTTCCTTCCTTCCTTCCTTCCCTTCCTTCCCTCCCTCCCTCCCTCCCTCCCTCCTTCCTTCCTTCCTTCCCTTCCTTCCCTCCCTCCCCCCTCCCCCTTCCTTCCTTTCCTTCCTTCCTTCCTTCCTTCCTTCCTTCCTTCCTTCCTTCCTTCTTCCTTCCTTCCTTCCTTCCTTCCTTCCTTCCTTCCTTCCTTCCTTCCTTCCTTCCTTCCTTCCTTCCTTCCTTCCTTCCTTCCTTCCTTCCTTCCTTCCTTCCTTCCTTCCTTCCTTCCTTCCTTCCTTCCTTCCTTCCTTCCCACCCTGCTCTGCTCAGGGCTTACTTATTCCTATCTACAGTCAGGGATTACTCTTGGAAGGGCTTGGAGGAGATCATATGTAGCGCTGGGGATAGAACTAAGATGGCCCATCCTCAAGGAAAATGGGACAGCCACTGTTTGTTTCTGGTGAAGAAGCAAGAAGTGGAACTATTTACTGTTTTTGTTTTTTGACTTTGGGTTTGGGGGTCATTCCCAGCAGATCTCAGGGGTTTACTCTTGTCCTTGTACTTGGGGATTACTCAAGGTCAGTATTCCTGGGGTACCAGAGTTTGAACTCAAGTTGGCAAAGCATGTGCCCTACTTATTGTAATATAATACAGGCTCCTGAACTATATTTTTTATTCACTACTTTTTCCCATAATAGGTGACAAATATAATTTTCTGAATTTAGTAGTCACATAGTTTCCTTATTATATGTCTTCAGTGCCAGTGACTCTTTTAAAAACAAAACAAAACAAAACTATAATGGTAATAATCACAAAGTTCTATTGTATCAAATAAGCATGTAGCAAACAATGAACTGCAGGAAGGATTTTTTTAGTCTAATATCTTAGGTCCAAATGAATATGCACATGATTACTTAACAGTGTTTCAGAGTGAAAAATTAGATAGTTTCATGATTCATCTTAAATGAAAATTCATTCTAGCAGAAGATTTGTGTATAAAGCTTCCCTTTTCCAACTTTTAGGCAGCAATCTATAGTGTCAGTGAAAGTGTGAGTAAAAAGTATATATACAACATAACTATCAATTTGATTATTATTAATAAGGTTATTTTTAGTATTATGAAGAAATATGTTTATAGATATTAGCATCTAAGATATTTGAGACTTTGTAAATAATCCACCCATAATTCATTAGTGCCTCCACAGGACCGTGCTTTTTTGGGGAGGGATGGGAAGTTGGACCACATCTAGAGAAGCGCAGTGGTTACTCCTGACTTTGCATTTAGGGATCACTCCTTGTAGGGAATCAGGGAATCCATTTCATATGGAGATTATACTGGGGATTGAACTTGCATTGAGTGCATGTTGGCAAATACTGTACCCTTAGTGTTATGACTGAAGTTCCTCCATGGAACATTTTCTGTGTTAAGAAGTTCTAATAACACTACTCAAAACAACTATTAACTTCTTTTAGTGTTACCACACATTTTCTCTGAAAATTTTACTATGAAAAATTTTGAATCGTAGCAGTTGCTAGAGATGTAATTTCTCTCTGCAAAAGTTTCTAGAATGTACTTGTAGACTTATTAGACAATTATTACTTATTACTTGTAGACTTAGTTTCATGTCAAATTCTTGAATAATCATTTCTTCTAACAAAAAGCAAGAACTTACCCAAGTCTAGTGTCTCCAATTAAACCACAGAGCTAAGTTAGTAGAAACCAAAAACAAAACAACAAAACCTGCCAATGAATTTATATTTGTAGGAGGCAGATAAAGTCTCTCATTCAGTCTTAAATGTTGGAACCTGGTACTCTTGTCAGTCTCATTCTACTAAACTTCAGAACACAAAGGAATGTGTTCAGCTAACTATAATAAAATCCAAATGGGCCTTTTTTCCATTCTGGTGCTTTAAACTCTTGCATATCAACTAAATGTGAATTTCCTTAATCACCTATTCGTGCATAGCTATTTGGTGCCTAGGCCCTCCAATTAAACCCTCCATTGCCATGTAAAGTAAGGCTCTACCAGCTTTAAGATATGATACACAACCTAACTTAAGAGTTAAACTGCAAGTATGGCCCTTCTCATTTTATCACTTCCTGTATAGGACACAAATACAGTGAAAATACATAGTCCTCCCTGATGTTTAAAACTTAAAATGAGTTTCATGGCTAAATGAATTGTTCCCTTAATGGATGAGCCTTTCTCCCTCTTTTTCATCTATATTCAGTGAACAGAAATCTCAGGCAGGTAAGTCCTGAAAACAGAAAATTTTCCAAGTCTGATGGTGTTACATGTTCATTATATAATTTGTTATATCTCACATTCCCAATATAAAAGCAAAAATGATCAAGAATGTGTAGTGAGAATCTCAAAACTTAAAAGAAAGTTTTGTTTGTTTCAGCATTAAAAGGGCAAACTCCACAGAGGGATTTGGGTAATGTCATTGCAATAAACTGACCTGTTGATTTTAAGCATAAAGATATTGTTTTGACAGGAAATTACCTTGAGTGTAGCAGCTAACTCTGAAGAGCCTAATCAGAGCTTTATGATAATGCAAACCCTGGAGGAAGTACCAGGATTGTTGGCAGCTCTAGAACAGACACAAAATCATATTTTCTAAATGAGTGTTGCCCTCTAAAATCAGCCCAACCCAAAGCTGATACCCTATCCAAAATGCTGTGTATATGAAGTGTTTTCATTTATTTATTTATTTATTTATGTTTATAAATCTTTATTTAAACACCATGATTACAAGCATCTTTGTAGTTGGGTTTCAGTCATAAACAGAATGCCCCCTTCACCAGTGCAACATTCCTACCACCAATCTTCCCCTCCTTTTACATAGCTACCTGTATTGGAGACAGGCATTCTACTTCTCTTATTCTTTAACAATGTCATGCTAATTGTTAGTGTAGTTATTTCTCTATCATTTACCACTTTTTGTGGTGAGCTTCAAATTGTGAGCCGGACCTTCCAGCCCTTCCAGCCCTTAACTCTATTGTCTCTAGGCCTTATTACAATAATATCTTTTATTTTCTTAAAATCCATAGATGAGTGAGACCATTCTGCATCTATCTCTCCCTTTGACTTATTTCACTCAGCATAATAGTTTTCAAGTTATCCATAGTATAGGAAAATTCATGACTTCATCTCTCCTGACAGGCTGCATAATATTCCATTGTGTATATGTACCCACAGTTTCTTTAGCCATTCATCTGTTGAAGGGTATCTTGGCTGTTTCCAGAGTCTTGCTATGGTAAATAGTGCTGCAATGAATATAGGTGTAAGGAAGGGATTTTTGAATTGTATTTTTGTATTCCTAGGGTATATCCCTAGGGGTGGAATAGCTGGATCATATGGAAGCTCAATTTTCAGTTTTTTGAAGAATTGCTATATTGTTTCCGTTAAGGCTGGACTAGAGGGTGTATCCCACCAGCACTGATTGTTCTTGTTCTTGGTGATGTGTGCCAATCTCTGTGGTGTGAGATATTACCTCATTGTAGTTTTGATTTGCATCTCCCTGATGATTAGTGTTGTGGAGCATTTTTTTCATGTGACTTTTGGCCATTTGTATTTTATTTTATTTTATTATTATTTTTTTGGGTCACATCCAGCAGCACTCAGGGGTTCCTTCTGACTCTATACTCAGAAATAGCTCCTGGAAGGCTTGGTGGATTTGAATCACTGTCCTTCTGCATGCAAGGCAAAAGCCCTACCTCCATGCTATCTCTCTGGCCCTGGCCATTTGTATTTCTATTTTGAGGAAGTGTCTGTTCATTTCTTCTCTCCATTTTTTGATGGGTTATTTTTTATTTCTTATTTAGTTCTGTCAGTAGCTTGTACATTTTCAATATTAGCCCCTTGTCTGATGGGTATTGGGTGAATAGTTTCTCCCATTCTATGGGTGGCTTTTGTATTTTAGGCACTATTTTTTTTGAGGTACAGAAGAGTCAGGCATTGACAGCCTACCTGGTTTGGGGAAGAATATAAAGACAAAAAAGAATATTTCTGTGTCAGGAACTTTTTTTCCCAACTCTGAACTCCAGGGCCAAACTCGAGCTGTCACTGCAGCCCAAGAAAGCCAGTAAATATGACTCTGAAAAGGAAATTTTTTCCCTTCCAGGGAGACTTCTGTATTTTCAGCCTCCTGCCAACAGATGTCAAATAAGCTAAAACTCTTTTATTTTCTTTGCTCAATTAGCACTCAATTGCAATATTGAATATTGTTTTTTTTTATTCAGGTTAGTCCTCACCAACTTTTATTGAGAAGAGAATTTACCAAAGACTGACTGCTCCAAAACTCAGATTTATTTAAATTTATTGTATGCATTCCTTTTTTGTCATAAAATAGACTAAATGTTAATGGTCTCTTGGAGAGATCAACCCCCAGGTACTGATTTTTTTTTCTGCTTGAGTAAAGGAAGTGAGGAGTGGAACATAGGAATTCCTACACATCAGGCTCAAAGTCTACTGCAGCCACCTTCCTGGCCTCAAGGTTTCTTTTAATTTTTACTTTTTAAGAAATGGGATTTGAGGAAATCACACTTATATGTGCTGGAGGTTTACTCCAAGCTCTGGTGTGCTCCAGGGTCTCTCCCAGCAGTGTTTGTAATGGTAGAGATTAAACCATGTAATGGTAGAGATTAAACTAGGGCCTGCCTCATGTGTGGAAATTACCATAGCTAGCCCCCACATTCTCCTTCACCCCATATTTTTTAAAATAACAACAAACACTAATACTGTGCTTAATTTTTGGAAGATAATGTATAATGGCATTTGTTAGTTATATTTTTGTCAATATATCTTTCTTTCGGGAGAGTAAAACAAACAGTGAACTAGTGTGCTTAAACATTACCACATGAATAACAGAAAGGAAACAGTACAATAAATAGATACAGATGTGTAATAGTTGGTAAAAAAAACAAACAAAGGGATATAATGTGCTAAGCTGGGTGTTGACAAGATCAAAACTCAACGTATTAGAGTCTCATTTATTTAACAAAATGTGACAGACGTTTTATTTATAATATCATAAAGCTTATATAGACAGAAAACCCCAAAAGCACATCTTCTATCCACTCAAAGTGTTCCCTCCCCTGCCATCTGCAAAATGACAGGCATTGGCGACCTCAGGAGGAGGCATTGTTTTAATCAGAGTAATCTGGCGGTCTTAGAATTTTTTAAACCAATGCTAGCCAGCTTTTCAGGATTGTAACTTGTGGTTCCTTTACCCAGTTGTACTTGATAATATCCTGTTAGGTGCACATTATACATGACCCAATTTAAATGGAATTATGCAAAAAAGAGAAGTATTGCTTTACATTAAAAAGTTATTTTTTCTTCAAATGTGGCTTCATATGAACCAAAGTCATCTCCCATAGAATTGGCTTTTCTCGCACCGAGGGGAGAGTAAGTGAACATGCAAGGTGTTTATAGTTAATCCCATGACAGTATATTTCAAGGGTGGAGAAACCCTGTATCTCCTAGGCCAAGGGAATTCCCTCTCTAATGCCCCCAATACGTACTGTGCCTATGCAGGAAAAAATAAGGCACAAAACAATCTTTTTTTTAATCTATCCATTTAGTTATTTTTTTTCTTTTTTCAACTTCCTTGTTTTGGTGTAGATATTGAAGCTGATGTCTCCATTTTATTTTATTTTATTTTCTCTTTCTTTTTCTTTTTGCACTCTGGCATGATTTTATTTCAGAACTGAGACTAGTACGTGGTGCTTGTCTTTATTGATGTAGTGCTCCCTGAATATTTTATATGATATTTCTTTTTGTATTGGTATGGTGTTTTAATTCCTTTTTTCCTGTCCTCTCTCAAACTGAGGTTGAGAGCGTCTAGAAGGACTCTGCCCATTTTCGGCTTATTTGATTTTTACCCCATTTTATTGCTTTTCTTTTCTTTGAACAAAACCACATAGAGTGAACTATCTAGTTCCGCCTCTCAAATAGAGGGTGAAATAAGAGAGGGTACCAGGACCAAACAGATATATGATCACTAAGTAGTAAGCTAGACACAGCAGGGACCACTTATTCTAGCAGCCTGTGGGGTGAGGGTGGGGGATATGGGATGCAAGATGGGAACAGGGCTGGAGGGAGGACAAATTTGGTGATGGGAACCCCCCTGATTCAATATTAATATGTACCTAAAATACCTTACTGTGAAAGATATGCAAGCCAATATGGTCAAAATAAAAATTATATATAAAAAATTGGATATATATGAGCGAGAGCAAATTTAGTAATTGCATCATTCAGGTGAATCTGAGGCTAAATGAATTCATAACTAAATATTTCTAACGGTTTAATAGACTTAAAAAATAAAAGAACTCTGGGGCCAGAGAGATAGCAAGGAGGTAAGGCGTTTGTCTTTCATGCAGGAGGTCATCAGTTCGAATCCTGGGGCCCCATATGGTCCCCAGGCCTGCCAGGAGCAATTTCTGAGCCTGGAGCCAGGAATAACCCCTGAGCACTGCCGGGTGTGACCCAAAAACCACAAATAAATAAATAAATAAGTAAATAAATAAATAAATAAATAAATAAATAAAAGAACTCTAAAAAAAGAATTGGCTATTCTCTCTTATCTCTATTATCTTGTCTTCACAGACTGTCTTGTTTTGCATTTGGTGGCATCTTCCAAGTATACATTTTAGTGTTTGAATAGATAATTATGCCCATAATGTACCAAATTCAGTTCAAGGCAGCAGACCTATAGTTACTATAAAAAGTTTGTCCTAAGATTTTCAGTCTAAAGGAAAGAGGAAAACAACCAACAATTAGAGAATTTCTTTTTTTCTTTTTTTGTTTTTATTTGTTTTGGTTTTTGCGCCACACACAGTGATGCTCAATGGTTATTCCAGGCTCTGTGCTTGGAAACCACTCCTGGATTCCTCCAAAAACTGGAAATCAAGGTCTTATAGGATCCAGCTATACCACTCCTAGCAATATACCCTAGGAACACAAAAATACAATACAAAAATCCCTTCCTTACACCTATATTCATTGCAGCACTTTTTTACCATAGCAAGACTCAGGAAACAACCAAGATGCCCTTCAACAGATGAACGGCTAAAGAAACTGTGGTACATATACACAATGGAATATTATGCAGCTGTCAGGAGAGATGAAGTCATGAAATTTTCCTATACATGGATGTACATGGAATCTATTATGCTGAGTGAAATAAGTCAGAGAGTGAGAGAGAAAGGTGCAGAATGGTCTCACTCATCTATGGGTTTTAAGAAAAATGAAAGACATTCTTGCAATAATAATGTTCAGAGACAAAAGAAAGGAGGGCTAGAAGTTACAGCTCACCTCATGAAGCTCACCACAAACAGGGATGAGTTTAGTTAGAGAAATAACTACATTGTGAACTATCCTAGCAATGAGAATGTTTGAGGGAAATAGAAAGCCTGTCTAGAGTACAGGCCTGTGTTGGATGGAGAGGAGGGAGATTCGGGACACTGATGTTGGGAATATTGCACTGGTGATGGGGGGTGTTCTTTACATGACTGAAACCCAACCACAATCATGTTTATAATCAAGATGTTTTAATAAAATATTTTTTAAAAAAGAAAAGTTTTAACCAAACACCCAAAGTGGGTGAATTATATAATCTGTAAATTATATCTCAATAAAGTCACTACAAAACCAAAAAAAAAAAAAAAACACTCTTGGCTCAGAGGAACATATGGTATGCTGAGGATCAAACCTAGGCCTGCCTAGGTCAGCTGCGTATAAGACAAACACCCTACTGCTGTGTATACATAAAAATACATATGCAAATAGAAAATACTTAATTTTTACCTGGATTATTTTTTTAATACCTAAGGTGACTCCAAGGGGCTGACCAATAATACAGTGGGTAAAGAGGTTGTCTTGCACATAGCCAACCAGGGCTTGAAACCTGGCATCCCATATGATGCCCTGAAATCTACTTAATTCCTTAAGTAACCCCTGAACAACATTGATGTGGCTCAAAAACCCAATTACCTTCCCAAATCGACCCTACCTATTTATAAAACTGAAAATTATTTTTTATTAAAACTGTTTTGCTACTTTGTAATAACAATTACCAGTATTGAGATTGGGTTTGAGACTTTCTTTTAAATTGGTGCTTTCAGTAACCTATTTTTTTTCTGGTTTATTATATAATTTGAGTTTTTATGGTTAATTGCGCAATTTTGATGACTTTTGGCAGTGTAGATATTTCATAAATAGGAGAGAAATTGAGACCCAAAATAGAATGAAATGCTGAAAAAGATTTTCTCTGGTGGTATTTTCAGTAGCACTTAAAATAACAAGAAAAAAATGATGTTATGAAGCATTATGACAGCAATAGGAATGTCCTTAAACAGGTGCAGATTTATGTTATCTGGTAAATCTCTATATTTATTTTAGGATCAAAGTTTCATGGTAAATATCTAGGAGTTCCATCTTTAGAGTAACTTTATCAGTTCAGAGCATGAGAGAATTTCAGGTCAAGTGGTGGTTTTTAAATACCATTTTAATGCAAATGATAATGTCCAATCTTTTCTTGGCCAATATAAGAAAACTTCTGGCTACCTTGTACTTTTTATTTCTTGTTCTATCATTAGAATTTCAGTGAGCAAAAATTGTATATTATAATTACATTTTATAATTTATGGGCTTACAACAGACTAAGTGAAGTAAAGATCAATTCCAAAGATTGATCATATTAGAAACATTTCCTTTATTCACTGAATTGTGTCCGGATCATAAATACAATCAATAAACATTCATTATATATTGTTCATAATATACAACTCACTCTTAATATTAATTGAAACCTTAGTTATCACTGTCATATAGTCCTCACTTCATTCTATTTTTACAAGTATGACTATGAATAAAATGTGATCTAATACATTTATTAAGAATTTTCTTTAGGGATCAGAGTGATATTATAGTTGCATGCAGCTGACATGAGTTCAATCCTCAGCATCTTAAATAGTCCCCTGTATCCCACTAGGAGTTATTCCTGAGCACAGAACCAGGTTTAGTCTCTGTAAACCACTGTGTATGGCCCAAAAATACACTTTAAAATGTATTGTATTTAATGTATAACTGTTTTGTTTAGGTATTGTAGGTGAATTATGCTGTTCCTTTGATACAAATATGTGGCAGATAAAATATTTACAATTTAATTAAATAAAATTATAAAGGTCTTTAAAATATTTAAAAAATTTTTTTAAAGAAATAGCCTTTGAAAGAATATTTTAAGGCATTGAATTGTGAAGGTGTCCTAGGCACTTTTGTGAGGTCACTATTGCACCAAGATCATAAGTGCCAATGTCACTTTACCTTAATTATA
Organism: Suncus etruscus; assembly: GCF_024139225.1. Classification (NCBI taxonomy): domain Eukaryota; kingdom Metazoa; phylum Chordata; class Mammalia; order Eulipotyphla; family Soricidae; genus Suncus; species Suncus etruscus. The sequence goes on from NC_064858.1 coordinate 25,146,811, forward strand.
ATTCAAAGAATGCAAGATCTACTTAAAATGCACTATTAATAGAATAAGGTAAGCCTAAACATCTTCTAATGGGAAAAGAGGAATATAAGTGTCTCCTTATAAAAACGGAAATGTTTTAGGCAGTAGAGTATCCTTTGCTTCAATTAAAAGCATTATTTATTCATTTAAAATGTTAAAATACTAAAATAACTATATTATTAACAAATGAGCTTTTAAGAATCATATGGAGAAAAATGTCAATGTTTATGGATTTTTATTCAATAGGCCTCTCAAGCAACTTTCATATGCTGCACATGAATAGAATACAAAACAACAATGAAGTATAGTAAAATGTAACAGTTGCCTTGATAAAGTAACAATGGAAATTTTGTGGACTAGGCACTGGTTAATGAATGGGTAATACAGATAGAAACAAAAAACAGTGGTTCTATCTGGGAAGTCATAAGGGGAAGTACAAGGACAATGTTTCAAGAGATGTACTGGTTATGAAGAGTAAAATAAAACCTGTCAATACAAAGACACAGGAATAGAATAGTAGTGGGTTGTGATTCATCTACATTTTGTAAAAAGAAATAAAGGTTGACTGTGATAACATTATTAAACTTAAGGGACAAACTTAAGAAGAGTAAATGTAAATTGAATGTCTGTGATCCAACTTTATCTTTCTTACTAACCTAATTTATTATTTGACCTTTCTTCAAATCCTAGAAATTATGTTCAATGTACTTCTGCCTATGGATAATGTTTACTTCACTGCTTGCCAATCTATATAGAACTCTTTCTCTCCATTGCTTCTGCTCTCTTTATTCCCTTCCTCTTTTATCTTGTACAACTTATAAGATCTGTCTAAATTCTGCTCTTTATGTAATTTGCTATCCCCCCCCCTGCTGACCCTACAGAACAAAAACTTCCGGATTGTATCATGGTTTCCTTTTAACAGACAATTGCACTTGTCTTAACTCTCAATACCATAAAATGGGGTAAGGGGTGATAGTTCATTCTTCAGTAGCCTAAGCATAACAACTATTGCTCTCTAGTTCAGTTCAAAGAACCAACAAACAAATAAATAAGCAATCTGTAGAAGTGAGCTCTCACATAATATGTTCAAACATATAAGAGTTTAACTAGCATCTCTTAGGTGGAAACATAAAAGGCCTGTGGTTTGGATCATTGGAGGCATATCTCAATAGCATGAGCAGACAGTGACTGCTTAAGACAAATGATCATTGTAAAAAATATTTTTTATTAGATACCTGTCAGTATAGGTAGGACACTCTGGGTGATAAAAAATATTAGTACTAGATAGCACAGCAGCAGGGCTTTTGTTTTGCACACGGCCAACACAGGATGAACACTAGTTGGAAACCTGGCATCCCATATGGTCTCCCAAGTCACAATTTCTGAGCACAGAGCCAGAAGTAACCCCTGAGCACTGCTGGGAGTGGCCCAATAATCAAAAAAAGAAAGAAAGGAAAGAAAAAGAAAGAAAGAAAGAAAGAAAGAAAGAAAGAAAGAAAGAAAGAAAGAAAGAAAGAAAGAAAGAAAGAAAGAAAGAAAGAAAGAAAGAAAGAAAGAAAGAAAGAAAGAAAGAAAGAAAGAAAGAAAGAAAGAAAGAAAGAAAGGAAAGAAAGAAAGAAAGAAAGAAAGAAAGAAAAAGATAGAAAGATAAAGAAAGAAAGAAAGAAAGAAAGAAAGAGAGAGAGAGAGAAAGAGAGAGAGACAGAAAGAAAGAAAGAGAGAGAGACAGAAAGAAAGAAAGAAAGAAAGAAAGAAAGAAAGAAAGAGAAAGAAAGAAAGAAAGAAAGAAAGAAAGAAAGAAAGAAAGAAAGAAAGAAAGAAAGAAAGAAAGAAAGAAAGAAAGAAAGAAAGAAAGAAAGAAAGAAAGAAAAAGAAAGAGAGAGAAAGACAGAAAGAAAGAAAGAAAGAAAGAAAGAAAGAAAGAAAGAAAGAAAGAAAGAAAGAAAGAAAGAAAGAAAGAAAGAAAGAAAGAAAGAAAGAAAGAAGTAATATTAGTGCTCATATCAAGGGAGAGAGAATATGTGCAGGAAATAGGTACAATTGACCAGTTCATATAAAATATCACCCGTGCTTCTTCTTTCTCTGATCCTAATTGTGAGATTTGCATTTTGAGATATCTTGTAATGAGAAACTTAACAGACTTTAGCAAAATAATGAATTGAATAAATTAATCGGCATTCAGGATTACAAATTAGTCTTCTGAGCTTTTTTTTTTAAATGAATACATCTTTGAGTGAATGACCTTTCATGCATATGTTGAATTAAAATGGTGCTGAAAATAAAAGCACAGGTTTGTGCTAATATTAGCTTGTTTTGTTTAGTTGATAGTTTCAATAAAATTTTAGAAGTGAAGCTCTTATTCTTCCCTTTCATTTTTGTAAAATTGTCTTTCTTTTCTCTCATGCCAAGCAGCCTGGCTCTAATATGGCAAAGAAGTATCTCACTTATACATACACATATTTGTTTATAGTGAAAGTATAAACTTTCATTTGTAATGTACATATAGAAAACATTTCATCCTCTTCTATAAGAAACATAATGTAGTTTCATTTTGTTTAATGATATATTGAATCAAAACATTCAAAATAAGTCAAGTTTTAAGATATAAGCAGTTGTGTTTTCTCCCTAGTTTCATTTAAACTATATGTTTAGCTCTAGTAGTAACATCATTAAGTTTATATATAAAATATTTTATGCCATGTAATCCGAAATATTTTCAGTCTTAGTAGATAGAAAAAAATTAAATGTATAAAATATTACAGCTGATTTTTACTACACATTAATTATTTTACTTGACTATTAAATGAATATATGATCAATCAATATTTTGTTTATTCTTGGTTATAACATACTTAACTCATACACACTTAAAAATCATTGTCATGAGGGGCCGGATCAGTAGTGCAGCAGTGGGGCATTTGCCTTGCATGCAACTGACCCAGGGCGGACCTTGGTTGGATCCCTGGTGTCCCATATGGTCCCCCAAGGCAGGAGCGATTTCTGAACACATAGCCAGGAGTAACCTCTGAGTGTCACCGGGTGTGGCCCAAAAACCAAAATAAAAATCATTTTCATGAGAGCTATACTACAAATTTGAGATCATTATGATTAAAGTCAGTCTCTTACTTAATTCTCAATTCTAAGCCTTTTTGTCTTTTTAAGTTTTCTTTGACCTGTACCTTGAATTTAAAATTATAACAACATAGGAAGAACATATAGACCAAGTAAGTATCTTAAATATATATATTTGGTTTTTGGGCCACATCCAGCGGTGCTCAGGGGTTTATTCCTGGCTATTTGCTCAGAAATAGCTCCTGGCAGGCACGGGGGACCATATGGGACTCAGGGATTCGAACCAACAACCTTAGGTCCTGGATCGGCTGCTTGCAAGGCAAACTCCGCTGTGCTATCTCTCCGACCCAGTATCTTAATTATCTTGAGAAAAATATTTTGTCTCCAGGCCACAAAAAAATGAGTTTTAACTGACTTTCTATATCACGCCTCTCACTATTCTTTAAAGACATCTGTTTCTTCCTGCTCTTTGCCATGAAGACAAAGAAAGTCTTAATAATCCAATTGAGTTTTACCATGAAAATAAATGGAGCTTTGCAAATGTCAGCTATAAGCCACTATACAATAGTATGTGTGTAATCTTTGGTAAAACTTTAAAAAAAAAAATAAACCTGTAATGGGATCATAGCCTTAGTTCAATGTAGTTGGTGGGTTAAATAAAGGTCTTGTTCTTTCTCTCCTTCATTTCTTACAGTATCTTTTTATCTCTTAATTACTTGACAGCATTATTTGCATCTAAATTACTATGAGATATATACTGACACTTATATGTAATCCACTTGAAAATAGTGTTGAGAATATTTATGCATTACATTTTAATATTAACTTTTGATCAATAGTTTTCTACCACCTGTCAGAGAACTGGTGCTATTTTGCAGGTGTAAAAAAAAGTTGAAAATCATGGCTTTAGAGGTGTTAATACATTTGGAATAGAGCTACTTTGTTTAACTATAATTTGGTAGTATAAGAATTTTTAAGAATACTGACTGATGTTACTCAAATTACTCTCGGCATGTTCCCTTCTATTTAAGGGTATAAAATGTCTTTAATGTTAAAAATGAAATTATATGATTCTAGTTGTTAAATTTATTTTTCAAAGATTAATAGTTTAACAATCCTTCTGTTGGCATCAAGATGATATTGAGGCAGCTCTGAAAAATTTGCCTGGGGACTAAGGGAGATAATATAGTAATCAGGGATCTGAGATCTTAGCATCACAGAACTCCCTGAATATTGCTGGATTGTAGTCCTGGAAACCTCTGCCCACACCTGGCTGTAAATTTGGTAGTCTAACACTGTTCTGTCCAGTGGGCACCACATTGTTAGGATCAAACACTGAATTCCCAATCTGTTTGGCCAAGTGTACTGGGAAATATACTAGGAAAATCCCTGAGTCTCCTGAGCACTACTTGCCAGAAAGAGTTGCCTAGACCAAAAGCTTAGTGACTGATGCAGCCCCAAGATTACTAAACGTCTGAGTACTAGGAAAGCTTAGATTATTTCTAATCTTGTTACTTTATAGGTAGAATTGATAATATCTCAGATACTTGCTGTATGAAAAATGTAATACTAAATGTAGGAAAATACTTTGTAGCTTTAAGTCTTTTTTATTTTACTATGTAATTTTATATATATATATATTATGTAAACATCTTGATTACATACATGATTGGGTTTGGGTTTCAGTCATGTAAAGAACACCACCCATCACCAGTGCAACATTCCCATCACCAATGTCCCAAATCTCCCTCCTTGCCACATAACCCCCCGCCTGTACTCTAGACAGGCTTCCTATTTCCCTCATACATTCTCATTATTAGGATAGTTCAAAATGTAGTTATTTCTCTAACTAAACTCATCCCTGTTTGTGGTGAGCTTCATGAGGTGAGCTGTAACTTTCAGCCCTTCTCTCTTTTCTGTCTGAAAATTATTATTGCAAGAATGTCTTTCATTTTTCTTAAAACCCATAGATGAGTGAGACCATTCTGCGTCTTTCTCTCTCTCTCTTACTTATTCACTCAGCATAATAGATTCCATGTACATTCATGTATAGGAAAATTTCATGACTTCATCTCTCCTGACAGCTGCATAATATTCCATTGTGTATATGTACCACAGTTTCTTTAGCCATTCATCTGTTGAAGGGTATCTTGTAGTTTTAAGTCTTAGGGAGTAAAATGAACAGAATTAGAAAAATCAGCTTTGAAATTATCAGACACAAAATACACACATTTTTAGTATCTAAATAACTTTTATTAAATATACTTTTATTTGTATATTCATGTGAGCCCCCTTCTTAATATTTATGTAGCAAATGGTGAACAGGACTATAACATATTTTACATTTGTAAAAACAAGCTCTCTGTGACAAACCGGCATTTCTTTTGGAGTAGAGAGAAAGTCCTGGTATAAATAATGTGATTTCTATATTCAATTAGACATATACCATGCTGTTTCTTTTGTTTGTTCTTTAATAGGTTAATTATGAGAAGGAGAAAGAAAAATAACACTTAAGTCAGTCATAATTGGAAGGTAATTGCTTTTGATTGATATCTTGAGGAAGGGAAGATCATATTTAAGTTATTTCTAGTAAAAATCATGTAATCCCCTTCTTTTTGTACTGTTGGGGTGTTTCACCTTCTTTTCCCCTTTGTTTCTCAAACCGATGAGAGCCTCTAGAAGGATTTTGCCCATTTTCGTATTTGATTTTTACCCCAGTTTATTACTTTTCTCTTCTTCAAACAAAACCACATAACTCGAACTAGCTAGTCCTGCCTCCCAGTTAGAGGGGGAAAAAAGGGAGGCACCAAGACCAAACAGGTGCAAGACTACTAAGTAGTAAACTAGGTACAGAGGGAACCACATATTCTAGCATCCCTGGGGGTGATAGAGGAGGATATGGGAGGTAGGACGAGAACGGAGGTGTAGGGAAGACAAATCAGTGATGGGAATTCCCCCTGATTTTATGTAAATATGTACCTAAAATATTATTGTCAACAATATGTAAGCCACTATGATAAAAATAAAAATTATATTAAAAAATCATGTAATCCTAAATAGCAACATTTATGGGATTTAATGCTCTAAGAGCTTATGCTGCTGGGACCTTTTAATGTTTTCAGACACTTTAAAATATGATGTGGTAAGCACAGAATAAAGAAAATAACTTATGAAATTATGAAAATTTAATTTATATTAAATATATAAGGTTCAAAGTTCAAATCTCAGCCCTATACTAATGAACTGACCAGGTTGGTAAAAACATATTTGGACTAAAACAATTCCAACTAAATGAGATGCATATTTTTAATTTTAGAAGAGCTTGTATTTATTGCACCCTAAATCTATAAGTATTGAAATTTCTTTAAAATGTACATAACTTTAAATTTTCTAACATTTAGTTTCCTGTACATCGTTTCATAAACTAGAATAGAAATTTCTTCTCCGTCACTTTTTGATTAAAAGTGACACATTAAAGATTTCATGGAAAAATGAAAGAATAAACCTATTATGTGAAAAAAGAAAAAACAAGAGCAGGAAAAAATGAATCACTCCTCTAATTCTATATTCAGAAGAGAAAACTGCTGATAGTGCCTTTTATTGGAAAATTGAGAATCAAACAGTGTGGTTAAGAGAGTCTTGAATTTAAATTTTATTTTGATGCAAGATGTCAAGGGGCTATAACTAAATTATGCTGGCCCTAGATTATAAAATTGAAGAGTGGGAAGGAAAGAAACTAAGTGGAGGTTGAGAGGAGGACTGCGGGACTAGGGACAGGGAGCAGGAGCCTCAGACACATTGGAAGTATAAAGCTGTGGTATGTCTATGCAAACTACAGAACCAACAAATCTCAAAGGATGAAATCCAAACTGTAACCACCAAAGTTAAAAATGTGCCTCCACTGAGGCAGGTAGGATAATGTAGGGTTAGTATGGGAGGGAAATTAGGAGCATTGATGAAAGGAAATTGACACTATTTTGTGGGATTGTGCATGCCTGAAACTCAACTATAAATAACTTTGGAAACCAGTGCCTTAATAAAAAATATTTATGTTTGTTTTTGGGCCATACCCAGTGGCACTCAGAGGTAACTCCTGGCTCTGCACTCAGGAGTTTGGCCCACTTGGGGGACCATATGGGATGTTTGGGATCAAACCTGAGTTGGCTTTATGCAAGACAAATTACCATCACATTGCATTTATCCAGTGATCCCTCCCAACTGTTATTGTCATGGAGATCCCTTCTATAGCTTAACTGCACTCCCCATCTCTCATTTCTATTGTCTTTGGGTATTATTTTAGCTCACAAATGAGTGTAAGCATTCTACTATCTGTCCTGTCCTGACTTATTTTACTCTCTATGTCTATCCATGAGGGGACTGTCTTCTTAAATTGTTGAAAATCAGATTATTTCACCGTAAATAATTTAGGGCAACAACTAATAGAGTAAAATAGACATTAGCAGTATGATCATAGTATTATGCAATAATTCTTTGGTCTTTCTCAATCTTTTTCAGTGTATGTCTAATTTTCCTTCAGGCCCATTAACCACACCCACACACACTTACACACTGTTCATTCTTAGCCACTGTCCTGTGCCTCATAAAAGTTGGCCTTCACTCAATTTCTAAGTGTATATACCAATACAACCATTAATTTTAATAGCTGTTACTTATCTTTTAGTATTTAGAGTGACTAGTCAGACTTAAGTCTATTCAAAGTTATAGTTGTGTGTTATGTGAATATCAAGAATGATTTTACAAAATTTAATTTCTTCGGCCCGGAAAGATAGCACATCGGAGTTTGCCTTGCAAGCAACTGATCCAGGACCAAAGGTGGTTGGTTCGAATCCCAGTGTCCCATATGGTCCCCCGTGCCTGCCAGGAGCTATTTCTGAGCAGACAGCCAGGAGTCACCCCTGAGCACCGCCGGGTGTGACCCAAAAACCAAAAAAAAATTTTTTTTAATTTTTTATATTGTATTAAATGACATGTTTGATTATGACTTTTATTATAATACTTCTGTATAAATAGAGAAAGATATTTTATCTCCTTATAATTAGATGAAATTTTTTGCTTTTTCTAGAACCTAAAAAATGTTATTATGTAGAGGTCAAAGCAGTGGCACAAGCAGTAAGGCATCTTTGTCTGTGCTAGCTTAGGATGAACTGTGGTTCAATCCCCCAGTGCCCCATATGGTCCCCCAAGCCAGGAGCAACTTCTCAGTGCATAGCTAGGAGTAACCCCTGAGCGTTACCAGGTGTGGCCCCCCAGAAATGTCATTATCTAAAAAACTATGGACACTGCTAGAGCAATAATACAAAAGGCAAGGCTCTTGCCTTGTACATGGCCCACCCAGGTTTGCTCACCAGCATCCCATATGGTCACTTTAGCCATTTCAAGTGTGATCCCTGAGTGCAGAGCCAGGAGTAAGTCTTGAGTATTAATAGGTCTGAAGCAAAAATAAAAAATAAAATAAATAAAGGAACCACCAACATTCTTTTATTTTTAATTTTATTTTAAGGAAATAATTGTGATCAATGGAGTTCTTCATAGTTGAATTTTAGATCTACAATGAGTCAGAGCCCTTCCCACCACCAATGTCAACCTCCCTCCATCAATGTTCCTAGAGTGCATTCTCTACCACCACCCTTCGCCTCCTGGCCTGCCAGTATAACAGGCCCCTTTAAGTTTAGATTGTTAAAGTTTAAGTCCCTAGGTTCTATTATCATTGACTTTGGCTTGGATATTTAGTTCTGTGCTTATTTATTTCTCCACCAAAGTTTCCGAGACTACTTGGCCCCTGGCCTCCAGCCTTTCTTTATTCCTTTCTTCTTAGTTTTATAGAAAAATGCAGAAATATGTGATAAAATAAAGTAATGTGTCCCAAGGAAGAACCATTGATATTCTTTAAAGAGAAGTGTTTTTAGCTTTCTAAAGGTCTTCCAAAGTATTGATTGTATTTTGTTTTAGAAATAATTCAACTTTTGGTTTGTTTTGAGGCAGGAGAGGAAGGTTCTCAAGAGCTGTTCAGGGAGCATTGCTGTCACTCCCATTGATAGCCTGTCATGTCAGTCAATTAAATGTTAGTGTTCAAAGTTGTGGATATGTCCAGGCCCTGCAATGCTAGTGACCAACAATATTTCACTAGTTACACCTGGCATCACATAGAAGGCATGTGGTGCTGGAATTAAAGGGAAGGTGGAAATACGCAAGGATTTGTCCTAATTCCTGTACTATCTCCTCAGCTCCAGAATGAACCAATTGTTTTAATGTTTTGTGAGTTTTTTCCCTTATTAATTGGTCTTCATGTGACACACTTACCTGACTGTGCTTGCTTGTATTGTGTTGTTATTTTGTTCTTCAGTTAAAGTTGATATTAATTCCTTTTGTAGATTTAGGAAGGTATGTTGACATAGCCATTTTCACCTTCAAATGTTGAAAGAGGCAGCAATTCCAACAGAGAAATGAGGGCAATCAATATTGGCCAGTGTGGCCACTGTTTTCTCGATTTTATTCTGTAAAGCTGTATTACTATTGAGTTCCTATTAAATCCATTCCATTATTTGATACTTTTCTAGTTCTTGTTAGTTCTATCTGAAGATATGTAAGTTTGAATATGAATTTCAATGTTGATCAGGTAGATCCAAAAATGAAAAGTATATGAAATAATCAGTTATTTAATTTCTTTAAAACATTTTTAAAGTATCTTGACATTTAATGAAGATAGTAAATAGAGTAATTCATATTATTTATTGAGTAGTTCTTAGGTTCTTGTACTTTCTTTTAGCCTTTTTATAGAAGAACTGTTAATCATTTTAAAAGATAATAGCAATTCTACAACTGTAATGAGCAACAATAAGATCAAACCACCATAAAATAAAATTGTTATTAGGAAATATTAAGCTTTCCAGAAAGTCAGGTGTTAAAGTTGAATGAAAACCATCCATTTTATACTGGCTCATGTTGTGACTGTTCTTATCAAATATGATTTTTCACACTTGTGTTTTTCCCATTCTTCTTCTTTTGAAATATATTGAGGAAAAATTTACTCTGCAAAATTTTCTTGGTTGGTGTTCATCTGATAGCTAAGGGACTTACAATATGACATTTTAAAATAAACATGTAGGAACTATTCACACATTGTATTTTTATAACATTCTGAATATGAAGAAGTTAGGCAGTTCATCAAAAATTGAAGTATGAAAAAAGCTAAGTTGATGTTAAATAGAAGGAAAAGATATTGAAAGAAAAAAGTGCAAAAGATTGACATCTGTTTATGAATGGCATGACAGATAAGAAGGGCAGTCATGAAATGTATTCACATGTTAGCGCCAAAAGAATGAGATACAAATAATTTTTCCAGGATTCAAAATGAAATCTTTCTTGGTTAAAAAATGTTTTGGGATAAAAGAGATATGGCCCCAATTTGTTCCCAGAACTACCACTTGGCTGGCCTAGCTGGATTGCCTCCTTACTAAATACTCCAAATGTCTGTAGACAATAAATATGTATCTCTCATAGTATTTGGTGACCAGAAGACTGGGTGCCTTGGGCTTAATGATTTTAGGGGGTTGTAGTCATTTGCAAGCTTGACCCATTTTCCAATAAACCCCCTCACTTGCTTCCAATTGTGTTTTTGTAGGAAACCCTTGTTGCTGGCCAATGGGTCCCTTCCAAGAGCTATTTGAATTTTCTTGACATGGCAATTGGTTCCCCCTTAGATTATTTCATAAACCCAGGGGGATAATTATCTTGGCTCTCCCCCAGTTATTTACCTTGGGAAACGTTTGCCTGTGTCTAGAAACATTTTAGGTTGTACTAGCTTGGATGTGAATGCTGCAAGCTCCTGGTAATTGGAAGCTAGAGCTTTTGCCAAACATTCTACAGTGCACAAAACATTGCCCTAATCAAGAATCACCCCACCCCAAATGTCAGAAATGGTGAATTGACCCTTCCCACAACTAGTGATCCTTGAAAGGGAGAATCCATGGACTTTTCTGTGAACTTTTTCTTTTTTCTATCAGAAGCTAAACTTTTATTTGTGGACTTCTGCAATGGTTTTGAAGATGGAACCTTCTCCATATGGGAAATGCGTCAATGGTATTAGCAAATACTAGAAGACAAGGCTGTCTGAACACTCTCGTAATATAGCTTTTAAGAATGTGTATGGAGAAATAATGGTGTTTTTTGTTTTTTAGTGATTTCAAAGTAAAATTGAATTTAAATTCAATAAATTATTTAATAAATTTAATAATAAACAATAACATTAATAATTTAAAATTATTTAATACATTTCTATTTAATTCAAAATTAATGAAATAACATTTACATTCCAAAAACCACAATCTTTTAATTTTTGGCCAAACCCTGTGGTTCTCTAAATTTACTCCTGATTCAGTGCTCAGAAATCATTCCTGGTAGGGCTCTGGATCATGTCACTACCAAGTATTCAAGCCCAGATCAGTTTCATGCATAAGGTAAGACTCTACCCACTAAATTATCCAGACATAACCTCTCCTCAAAACCACACACACACACACACACACACACACACACACACACACATGCATATTCTGCCAGCTAACAAGACATGGTGCTAGATTCAAACCCACGAGCAACAAGGCCTGGAGCCTTGGAGCACAGCAGTAGGGCATTTGCCTTGCACACAGCTGAACCAGGACAGACCTGGGTTCAACCCCTGGCATCTCATATGGTCCCCCAGCCTTCCAGGAGCAATTTCTGAGTGCATAGCAGGAGTAACCCTGAGTGCCTCCAGGTGTGACCCCAAAACAAAAACCAAAAATCAACAAAACAAAACAAACCCAAGAGCAAGCCCATCGTGCTGGAAAGGGGCTTCTGGATGGTATGCTCTTAAGGACCAGAATGGATTATCAGGCAGCAAATATCAGCAAGTTATGGAGCTCAGGTGGCATTCATCAGGGGTTCAGAAAAGAATATCCAGTTATTCATTTTCTTGTATAAATCTGATGCTTGAACACAACTAAAAATGTTTTCTGAGTATTTTGTGAAGGAAAGACATGGGACACTCACCTTTGTACAAGTTCCTATCAGCTGTTTCTTGAGAGAGGCTCTATAATTAAGGGTAGAGTTAGACCAAGAAACAGCACTAGAAAATGGCCACATTGCAGGGTCCCAGCTGTCTTCATCTATCTTTGGATTTCTACCTCAATTATTCTATCTTAGAAGCTAACTCCCACAGGGGGATTGATTCCTTGATGTTTCATGACTCTGCCCCAGATTTTGTTATTACTACTTATTTTACATGAGCATTCCTGGTAAATATAAGAACCCTTATGAGTTTCAAACTGAACAGATTAAGAAAGCCCAAATTAATATGTTTCATTCATGGTATAACTATTCTAGAATCAAAGCACAGAAATGCATAGATAAACTGCCCTCAAAGAAATCAGTTTAAAATAAAAATCAGGGCCAGGGAGATGCCTCAAAAGACTAAAGTGTAAAGGCCCAAGGTTCCATTTTATGGCACTGCACAGCCTTCCCCCACCCAGCACTATGGGATAGATTTGAATGTTCACACCTCTGCGTGAAATATAGTAGGAGTGGCCCCATTCTCTCTGAGCACTGCTGCGTTACCCCAAAGTAAATAAATAAAATGCAATTTACAGTTTTTTAAAACTAGGGCTTAAATAAAAAGGAATATATGGAGTTTTTTGTTGTTATTATTGAGAACATGAAACAAAAGTCTCAAAACCACATATTATATCAATTGGTTTGTTTTCCTTTTTTGGGAAGTGAAATTCCATTCGTTAAATAAGTATTGTTCTCCATTTGCTAAATATCAAAGTGTGATTTTCAGTACATATTGAAAATAGTAAAATCTTGAGACAACTATCATGTGGTATGAATTAGATCAGTTGAATGAGAATAAGTAAAGATATAAATAACACTTTTTTCCTTCAAGAGTATAATCCCTGACACATTTTATGATCTCAGGACTTGCACATATACTTGTGTCCATGCTGTGACAAATGAAGCCACACAAAAATGGATTTCTCTAGGGCATCATCATCCTTGTCCTCTTTGAAAGTCCCTTAGTAAACATTTCTAGTAATAAAAAGATTTACAAAAAAAATAAAAGAGAAGTCAAAAATGAGAGCCAGAGAGATAGCATGGAGGTTAGCCTTGCATGCAGAAAGATGGTGGTTCGAGTCCTGGCATCCCATATGGTCTGCGGAGCCTGCCAGGAGCGATTTCTGAGCACAGAGCCAGGAGTAACCCTTGAGTGTTGCGAGGTGTGGACCCCCCCCCCAAAAAAAAAGAAGCCAAGGATGGAGAGAAATAGCCTTCTAGGAGTTTAGGGGATGATATTTCTCTGATATGTTCAGTCTTTAATTTATATACATATTTAGAAATTTGCATATTATAAAATGTTAAGTTTGTAAGATTACTAAAATGTTTTTCCTTAGAGAAACTTATCTGATATCAATGAAATATGTTCTGACTTTATAGAATTATGTTACAAATTAGAGCGGTTTACGATAATCCCTATATCCATGGAGTTTTATTGTTGCCAGCACTTTGCATTTGTGTCAAATCATGTTGCTTATGCAATTTATTAACTCTTTGTGGAGGGCTTTCAATTGGCTGAGTTACAAGGATTTTTTTGTTTGCTTGTTTTTGTGTTTTTTGTCTTTTTGTTTGTTTGTTTGTTTTTGTTTTGGGGTCACACCCAGTGGCTCTCAGGAGTCACTCCTGGCTCTACGCTCAGAAATCGCTCCTGGCAGGCTGGGGGGACCGCATGGGATGCCGGGATTTAAACCACAGTCCTTCTGCATGCAAGGCAAACATCTACCTCCATGCTATTTCTCCGACCCCTGAGTTACAAGTTTTATAGGGTCTCTGTGATATTTCCTATAAGACTGTGACATCAACTTGCTGTTTAAGTCCATGTTACTTCTTATATCTATGTTTCTTTGCTTACCTGTTTCTGCTCTTGAGAAGCCTGTGCATTCTCTGTTGAACACATATTCTCTATGGGACACATATTCTCTATGGAACACATTTCTCTCCCTATCACATCTTTCTAAATAAGCTTCAAATAATGATCATGTTTCACCGAAAAAGAAAAAAAATATTGTGACATTTCAGACAGTAATAACTACAGTAAATTGGACACTTGAACTAAATGTTTGTTCACATTATTCTTGTTTTTCATTCATTCCATATGAAATAATATTAGATAATTCTTTATGAGGAAATCATAATTATTAGATTTCTAAACCATGTATTTGGATATATAATAGAATTCTCATATATATTATTGCATGACTTATTGTAGGTTCTGTCTTATTGTATATGAACACTTAATCTTCTTTCAAAGCAGTCTAATTTCAGAGGAAATTATCAATGCAGTATAAAGTGGAGAATAGAAAAGCATTTAAAAAAATTACGAAAATAAATAAACCGTGCTTTACTTTTTAGACTAATAAATAAAATAGTAACAAATGGGTGTATTCAGTGACTTTGTGGCATGAATACTGTGGTTTCTCTGTGACAGAATTATATGGTTAGATCTGAATGGTAGAAATTACATTATAGCAATGTCTTTTTAAATTTTAGTTTAAATTTATCTTATAAATAAATGAAAAAAGTATGCCTGTTAAGCCCAAAAGTCTGGATTTCATAAAAAACTCTCTGAGTCTTAGTTTCTTCTCTGGGATTAATTATAATGAATTTGATAAATGTAAATAATGCCCTTTCCTTAGTTAAAACTTGGCGACCTTTTGCTTATAGGCTTGCTTATGTGAGTTTCAATGGTTGCCTTCTATTTATCATATACAAGTTTGTAGCTATTTGATATACAGAAGAGTCTTTTGAAATATCACTTTATATGCAACCATAATAATTATAAAATGCTATTTTCAAAAGTTTCATTTGGCAACATCATTTAACAATTGGACAAGTAATTAAAAGGAAATTGCTTTCCTCTCTGGTTGCTATTGTGCATGATAGAAATGCAAGGCTTTCTTGACCCTGAAAATCACTTACATTCTTTTATATATAAATTATTTATTTACAATTTAAAAATGTATGTTTAATTTGCAGGAGTAGGTGTTAATCATGCTATGCTTTCAAACATCCTCCTAAATAAGATATTGCAAATAAAACCAAGTAGAAAAAGCCTTCTTTTGCTGCTTTTTCAAATCTTCATAATTATGAGAATACATGCCATAACTAAGTGGCCACTTCCACTTTAGAGTGGGGTTTTAAAAATTTCATCTAAGAAAATGAAAAATAATTAATAGAAAATGGAAACTGGTATAATTAGTTTATTGTATTCTTTATGAATATAGGCATTTGGTATAGTAGAGCAGTAGTGAATTATTAAAAGAACCAAATTGTGAGATAATGCCATAATTTGGGTCAACTTATTTCTATAGTTATCACAATCACATTAAGCCAGTTATGTTGTTATTAATATACTATTAATACTATTAGCCTGGTCACACAATAAAAAATAATAAAAGGATAATTTTGAATGCAATTTCTATCAGCTTTGAAATTGTCAGCCTCTGTTACGTCCTTGAGGCTTTTTACTTTTTTGACATTCAAACATCTGAACCACTCTGTATGAAGAGATTATCAAGAGTTCTTTTGGGTCTCTTGCTCTAATAAATGCTTTGGGTGGCACTTTGCAGTATATGCATGTGGTACTTCTATATATTCAAAGTAAAATCTATCTTACCAGTGCCCACATTTCTCTCTCTATCTCTCTCTCTCTCTCTCTCTCTCTCTCTCTCTCTATATATATATATATATATATATATGTATGTATATCCCCACTGTATTACCTATGTGTTCATAAATATCCACTGTTTTTAAATGCAGCAATGTATTTCTTCAGTGTTTATCATCTCTACACAGTCAAGCAGCCTTGATGTCTCTAATTTGAGAAACACTCAGCTATACTATAGTATGGGGAAAGAACACTATTGTCCCAATTCTCCTCAAGTCATAGCATCATCTAGAGTTTTAGTGAGTCAATTCAACTAAATGTTTCCATTGAAATATCTGAAAATGTTATTGCTGTTGGTTTACAGTGCTAAAACAAGCTTTTGAAAATGATAAATTGAGCTAGTCATGGAATTGCCATCCTTCCTTCCAAGAGTGTATGACTTCTTGTAAATTTGGTAAAGCGGTTGTTAATTCATGATGCTTCTTACACGATTCCAGTATGCCACTTGTATTATTTCATGGGGTTTTAAATAACTGTTGTTTTTCTGAAACAGAAAATATTCTGAATTGAAAAAGCTAAAAGAGTGTTTTTCTTTCTGTCCTGTTTAAGCCATTTTTACGTATAGATAACCATGAGATCTAATAGCAAAATGCCACTTAAAAATAAAGCTTGAGCTTGATGTCACATCTTTGAACATTTTTGTAGTTTAACCTATTTTAACACTTCTTAATAGAAACAATTTTGTGCATTATTTATCTTTTACTATGCAATCAAAATATTGAATTTATAGTGATCCACTTTCAACATTTTATCCTAATAGTATTTAGTAGTTATTTTATATTCTTAATTTGTAAGATGACACAGTAGCTGTCAACTAAGTTTTATTCTATAATTTCTAAATAAAATCGGCTATAACATGAGCAAAATAGAAATAAATGATATGATGTTCCCATTCATAGTGTTCAAAAATAGTTGTATATAATGTCATCTTCACATAGTTTTCAGTGCAATGGTAGAATTCTTAAAGCTAGCTGTATCAATATTTTCCATGTATGAAACTATACAAGGATTAATACAAAAAGTGTAATAAAATAGAAACTCTATAAACATATCTTATTAAAGTATAAAGCCATTGAATATTATAATATGTGACCATATACAAATTTCATATCAGTAT
Organism: Suncus etruscus; assembly: GCF_024139225.1. Lineage (NCBI taxonomy): Eukaryota > Metazoa > Chordata > Mammalia > Eulipotyphla > Soricidae > Suncus > Suncus etruscus. The sequence goes on from NC_064858.1 coordinate 25,163,796, forward strand.
GGGAGACACTCGGGAAAATGTTCAAACACAGTGAATCTATAATATGTAATATTAATTGTTTTTTTAAATGATACAGTCAAATAAATGCTACCAATGATACTGATGCTTTTTCCCCTTTGGTGATCAAGTCTAAAAGTATTTCTCTGAGCTAAGGGAAAGCTAGGAACCTTAATTTGGAGTGAAGTACTGGTCAAAATGACATACCATTTCAAGATGCCATCATAGATGTTATGAGTACTTAATTTGCACACCAGCATACAAAGATGTTTTAGTCTCAACCCCTGTTCTTTTAAGAGGCTAAAAAAAATCCCATTCATATCATAATTGCCTATCAACTCTGTATCCTCTCTCAGTAAACATGAATAGACCCAAGAATAGCATTTTAAGATATTTTTTAAAGGTGACTTCATTTCTGTGCTTTGGGGGGATAGTTGAGCTCATACTTTCTCTTATATAAAAGATTTTTTTCATAACATGTACTTGAAATGACATTGTTGACAGCTAACTAAACACTATTGTTCAGAGTGAATGTTTAGATCAGCGATTGGTAGAGTGTTTTGGTGGGAAGTACCTGTGTTTTTCTCGGCATTTTTGATCCACTTTTCCTCATCACAGCTCATGTTCTAATGATTATTGCAGGATGAAGTGGCACAGCCACTGAACCTCTCAGCTAAACCCAAGACCTCTGATGGCAAATCGCCCACATCACCCACCTCTCCCCATATGCCAGCTCTGAGAATAAACAGTGGGGCAGGTCCCCTCAAAGCCTCTGTCCCAGCAGCATTAGCTAGTCCTTCAGCCAGAGTTAGCACAATAGGTAAGTTCTGTTTCTTTTGTTTATGCTCATTTTCTGTTTATGGCAATTGAATGATATCCATGAGTTTTAATCAACTTCTTCGATGTTTTTTTAACTATGCGAATAGCACCATGCAAAAAGCCCAAGTTCAAATGTCCCCTTGGAAATCTAATTTTCAAACTGGTGTGATTTTCAATGTTAAGAGATCTTTTTGAGTTTACTTTCAGAAGAGACCTAAATGACTAATGAAAGAAAACCATGTTTCTGAGATTTTGTTACATTACTTGTTTCTCCTACATTGAAATGTTCTCCCCCTTTTTTCCTGTGGTGATACGTATTGGATTTATAAAATAATGAAGAATATTATGCCTGCATTAGAAGTCAGCCATCAGAATATGAAGTTTATTTAGTTCTACACACCAAAATATTATAATGAGTGGGTAGCTTTAGTTTCCTATGATTGTCATTTCAGTAAACATATACCTTTCTATTATCTTTTCAAAGAACTAACAGTGTTCTATTTTATTATTAGTTATTCCACTAAAAATTAGAATGTAAAAATACTGAGGGAAATTCACATTAATTGATGTATGCATTGTTCACATATAGAAAGCTAGTGCAAGGGGCTGGGCGGTGGCGCTAAAGGTAAGGTGCACCTGCCTTGCCTGCGCTAGCCTTGGATGGACTGCGGTTCGATCCCCCTGTGTCTCATATGGTCACCCAAGCCAGGAGCAACTTCTGAGCGCATAGCCAGGAGTAACGCCTGAGTGTTACCGGGTGTGGCCCAAAAACCGAAAAAAAAAAAAAAAAGAAAAGAAAGCTAGTGCAAACCAGCCTTCTAAAAGTTCATGGTTTATTTGGGAAAAGTCATTGATCTTAGGATAGGGACAAATCATCAATTATAAGTGCAATTACAAAGCTCAGAATTGTGCAGTTAAAAACAGTGAGAGTTTTGGTTTCTGTTTGTGAAGAATTGAGGACGGCCAAGTTGGAGAGAGACTAATTCATTAAGAGTCTTGAAGAAGAGAGTTGAGCATTACAGTTTATAAGGGAAACCCAGAGTAAAATAGCGAATTTTTGACAAATGCCCCAATTTGGCTAGAATGTTGAATGAGATTGTGATCAGGAAGTAATCACAGCTAAAACTGAAAGGGACAGATGGAATCTAGATATTAACCTAAGATAAGACACTACTATCAGAACTTTAACAAAAGAAATACTAACAGAGGAAAGGAAATGGTATCAAAATTATTGTAATATAGGACAGGAATAAATTATTTGAAATGGAAATAAGCAATGATGAAGCAGACTAAAGTAAAGATGTTACTTAACTGATATAATTTACCTACAATAGAAAACTTAGTGTGGATTAAGTTGGATGTGTGAAGTCTAGTGTTTTATGTTTGTAACACAAAAGGGAAGTTTATCTGTGATAGAGAACACTTGATGAAAGTAGGTTTGGTGGGAAACATCAAATTCTAAGATTTAGTAACTATTCAATTTAAAGTATAAGAATCCATTTTGATAAAAATGTTCAAGAGGAGATTGTGAATGTCATTCTGACATATAAAGGGAATGATAGAATGTTCAATATGAAAATTAATCCTTAATGAGGCTATTGAAACCATTTTTTCTTTACCAAAAAAGTATAATAGAAGTGGGACAAAGAATCCTAGATATTATGCACAGTATTAGCTATTGCTGTCTAACAAATTAGCCTAAACTCAGCAACTATAAACCAAAGCTGTTCTGACTTTGTCTCTCTTAGGATTGCCATCATCTGTGGATTTTTATTAAGCGTGAATGGCCCGTTTTCATGATGATTTACTCAGGTGGTTCTTGGCTAGAGATGTCAAGTGATTGTCATGTGGTTTCTTTCCATGAGGATCCTTGAAGCAAGGCTGTTCATCTTACTCAATATGAGTGAATAAAGAAGGAGAGCAGAGAAAAAGTCACAGTGCCTTTTATGCCCTGGTTTACAAAGTCCCAAAGTTTTCCCTTTATTCTTTTTATTGTAAAAGAGTCACTAGGTGTGGGCCAGTAATCCCTGGTACTGCAGTCTTGAACTGCTGACCTGGAGAGGCTCCTGATCCTGTAGATCCGTAGGGAGACTCCTCCCACCCCACAAAATGAGAAACCTGCTATTTCTCTCTCTTTTTTTTTTCCTTTGCTCCAAACCTGTAGGAAGTGAAGAAAAATTATAAAATTGCAGAGAAATTGTAGGGTGAAAGATTCTGAAGAAATGTGATTCAAATAGTTTGAATCTCCACATGGTAGAATTCCAGACTATTTTCTAAGTTAGTTAGTGTGAAACAGTGGTTCAAGCAGAATGGGTAGAAAGTGGAACTGTCAGTTTTAAAGAGTTTGAAAGAAATTTGTGTGTGTGTGTGTGTGTTTGTGTGTGTGTGTATTCCCATGTCTATTATGTGTAGGTACATTATTAGATGATATTTAGGTCCGTTCTCAGTTTTAGTAACTATTCAGCTTTATATATTGAAGATAATATTTGCTTTCATGGCTTATATGTATGAGATTATTTTTTAGATATTTTATTGGGTAAAAATGCTTTACTTTTATAATATTCATTGGGCATAAATATCATACAGTTGGAATATGAAACTGCCTTTATAATGTCACTGGGGCTAGAATGACTATTTCCATTTTTAACATGTGAGGATGTTTTACTTTTACATCCAAAGAATTAAATATGACAGCATCATTTAGATTTTTGTTTGTTGTATGGTTTTTGGAACCAATGGTGCTTAGGGCTTACTCCTGCCATTGCACTCAGGGATCAATTCTGGCAGGCTTGAAGGATTCATATGAGATGCTGGAGATCAAACCCAGGCCAGCTGTTTGCAAGACAAATGCCCCACCCATTATACCATTGCTTTGACCCCATTTTAGAATGTTTTAAATTAGATTGATCAGCTGACTTTCCCCACTCTCTCTTGTGCCATGTTTCCCCTTCAAAGTGTCTCTACTGCAGACATATCTCTCATATTTCCCCAGGATTTCAGGCCACTACAATTTACTTTTCTCTTTTCAACAAATGCAGATGTTGAAAGCTGAAACTGTAATGAGTAATAATGTAGTTGGATAAAAGCTGTGAGCATTAATGGTGTTGTAAAGGTCACCCCTGAAAGAAGAATTAATGTGTTATGCCATTAATAAATCACGAAAAACTCTGAACAAAAAGATAACAAGTTAGCGTTAATGACATAGGGCTCTTTGCTATAGGTCTATTAGCTCCAAATATAGAAAGTAGGTTTTTGAGGTTGGTTACCAATATTGTAGTGTATTCTGTAATAATGCTTTTGATATGGTGGAACCAAATGATAGGCAACTCCAGAGGAAGAGGCTCCTTAAACGGCAGAAATAGTCCAGAAAGATGAGGGATAATTTTTGAACCGTCTTCTTATTGCCCTTTCCCACCTCTGTTGTACATATGTATTATACTTTTAACTTTTTTTCTACACATTTTCGAGCCTATTTTTTCACTAAGGCAGATGCTACATTCTGGTAAGTAGAGACAGAAGCTATGCATAGTATTTATAGATAAGAAGAAAGAGCTTAAAGTGAATGAGTGCCTACCTTGAAATTCTAAGTGAATTTCTGTTGCATTGTGGACAGTCTTAGGACTATGTTTATTGCCCAATTTTAATTTATAATTATAATAACTTATAACATAGTAAATAATGTATTAGATATAAGTATCCATATATATAATGTTGGCTATGATTTTGGGGCCACATCTGGAAATTTGTCAGTTTTGAAAGTTACTCAACAGTATACAGGGAGCAGACAATGTCAGGTTCAAATCCTGGCCCTCTGGGTTCTGAAAGCATGTACCACAATCTTTTGCTCTCTATATACAGCTTAAATAAATACATGAATGTCTTATACTGATGCCTTTAGAAGTATGTAGCATTGTTCAGTCACCTTTGGGGATGATATTGAAACATAATATTCTTACCCTTTTCCATAGAAGATAAAATGGGGGAAAATATTAAAATAAATTTTAAAAGTTGCATGAGCTTAGTTTTGAATGAAAGAATTTGTTCTGAGGTAGGCAATTGAACAAGAAAATTGTTAGTTTTATAGAACTAAAATATTAGAAAAATTAGGTATATGGCTCAACATCTGGCAATTAACGTTTGCATTTTCATAGCACTTTACAGTTTACAAACTGCTTTAGTATTTATTACTTAATTCTTTTTTTTGGTATGTGTGGGTATCTGTGGGGTTTTTTTGTGTGTGCTGGTCTTTCATAGTTGGTGGTTTTGTTTTATGTTTGTTCTTTCTTTGCTATTTGCTTTGATATTTTTGTTGTTACTGCTCATTGGTTTTTTTTTTCTTGTGTTGTTTTGTTACCTTTTTCCTCTTTTTCTCCTTTCTTCCTCAAAAATTGATATTTATAACACCTAGATGATTCCTTCTAGTGTTTTTTACTAAAAAAAGTTTTTTTACTTTTTATTTCTTATACTTCCAACAGAACCACTTTACTGAAATCAAATTACTTAATTTGATTAATTCTTGTGAGTATTCACAGATATCATCTACATTTTGCAGGCTGCCACAAATTTGATGATACCATGTGACCTTAATAATTAAGAAATATTTTTAAGATAACTTTAAATACACATACCATTACTTCCAGCTGTGATGTCCTATGTAAAATAGAAAATTTGGCATCATCCTGAGAGTATCAATTAAATTCATGAATTTTAATAAATCTCTATCTTGTGCTTGATACACCCATTTGACCATCAATTGATATTGAAAATTGGAATTAGAAAGATAGACACTTTCAACTTAGGACCATGTATTTATTCCTTCAATAGTCTTTGTTCTAGGCCCAAGAAACTAAAATACATCAACCTTGGGGCCGAAGCAGTGGTGCAAGCGGGATGGTGTTTGCCTTGCATGCACTAGCCTAGGATGGACCTCCATTCAATCCCCAAGTGTCCCATGTGGTCCCCCAAGCGAGGAGCAATTTTTGAGTGCATAGCCAGGAAAAACCCCGGAGTGTCACCAGGTGTTTCCCTCCCCCCCCAAATCAACCAAAATTCAAGTTGTCATAGACTCCTGTGAAAGACAACTAAAAAAAAGAATGATAATGGAACAGCAAAAATATTTGGTAGGTTTAGAAGGAGCCTCTGAATGGAAGCCACAGACTCTAACCAGACACAAGTATTACATATACCGTACATCAGGTGACATTGGCTGAACCTCACAGCCACCAAAACGAGCAAGTCCTTTAGAAATAAAAAGCTCATAGGGTCCACTCTCTATACTTGACCATTGAGTCTTATTTTTTTTTCAGTGCAAGGACCCCCTCCCCCACATGAGCCCAATTTCTATTCCTAGGGAAGAATGTTTTTGAACACTTGGTAAAAGCAGAGAAGGAAGTGAATAAAGAGGCATGAGCAGGGACTGAAATGTGACTCGGCAGTAGAGCAAGAGAGCACATGTGAGGTCCTGGGTTCCCAAATTCCCCAACAGGCTCCCCTGACCCACAGATTCCCTGCTATTAAGCCATAATAGGTATAATCCCACAATAACCAAGTTTAAAACTAAGAATTAAGACCTAAGTCCTAGTCCATGTAAAAGAAGAAGAGGCTTAACGGAAAGCAGAGTGGAAGGAGTTCCTGGTGAGTTTTGGAGGAAGTATCTGCCTCAGAACCTGGTGTCTAAGATTTGAGGTTGAGGAGAATGTTTTTATGGTTCCTAGTGCCTGGCTGGATAACTGGATAGGGCTGTGGAGTTACAGAAGAGACTAGAGTACAGGATTGAGGCACATTATCCCAGTGATACTGATGGGACTTGCAGAGAAAGGCATCCATGTACCAGAAGTCAGGGAAGGTAGGGGCAGCTCTTTATAGAACTGGGACCCATCTCCTGCTGGTTCTGAGCACATGTAAGACCGGATGTCTTCTTCTGGCTTCCAAGGCCCAAGAGCAAATTACCCTAACTGAGTGGCAGGAAACAGAAAGGAATAATCTTAAGTGCAGGCATCAAGATTGGGCCCACCCATAAGCACTGATAAGACAGCTATCAGACACCCAGCTCTAAGGAGCAGTGGGCCTGCTCTGGCCATCCACCACATAGACATGTGGTAGCAACCTCTGCTTCATCTTCACATAGCCTTGTTGTTCCTGGTCACATGTCTTCTGTCCTGAAAAAGAACCCATGTTTCTCAGTATTGGAATCAAAGGCAGTCTGCCATTCAGGCCTGTATACTAATTCATTCACAACAACTTTCCTATGAAGTTATGGACATAGTAGGCATGACCTCAGGTACACAGACACAATCCAGCCCTGTGTCCAGTTTTTAGACTTCCATCTCTTTTAGGACAGCTCTTTTCCTGGGGTTCAGCTAGTCCTCACTCTGTCTTCAGATATTAGCTTGCCATATCCAGCTACCCTCTACACTACAAAATATATAGAAAGGGCCATTTTATTCAATTTTGAGAAATTTGTTGGTGATGGGTAAGATGAAACACTAAGGTGTTTAAAAAATTAATTGTGGTAAATGTAACAAGGATACAGGATTTCACCCATGTCTTTTATTACTGATTGATTGCTAATCTGCACTTCCTAAAGCTCATGTGAGGTTCTCAGAGGAAGACATGGCAGCTTTTGTTATCCTTTCTGTCTTACAACTTATCGGGCCTCTTCTAGACAAACACTCTCTGCTTTCTGACACTGGCTTTCAATGTGAGTACTGAAAATATAATAATGGTAGAATAAAAAAACCTCAGGTGATTCTCAGGGCTCCTTTATTGACCTTTTGGAGGGTGTCTTAGATGCCCTAACAGGGGTCCTCAAACTTTTTAAACAGGGGGCCAGTTCACTGTCCCTCAGACCATTGGAGGGTCTGACTATAGTAAAAACAAAACTTATGAACGAATTCTTATGCACACTGCATATACCTTATTTTGCAATGAAGAAACAAAACAGATACAAATACAATATGTGGCCCGTGGGCCATAGTTTGAGGACCACTGCGAACTTCTCATTTATGTACCAAGAAAAATCAGCATCCCCCCTTTATCAATATTATCATAGTGTTCAAAGCTACCAAACAAGATTGTGAGATGGGCAACTGCCTCCTCAGGTGCCATGTGTCCACTCTTTTATGTTTGTTATTTAATTTAATGCTTCTATTAACGTTACATTCATTTCACAGGTAAGGAAAATGTAAACTCAGTCAGGTTTTTAGAATTTTAAAAATGTCACACTTCCAAACAAGTTGAAAACCAGATCCATTTAAATTTAATATTCATGGATCAGAAAGATAGCATGGAGGTAAGGTGTTTTTTTGCCATGCATGTAGATGGATGGTGGTTCGAATCCCTGCATCCCATATGGTCCCCTGAGCCTGCCAGGAGCAATTTCTTCCATAGAGCCAGGAGTAATCCCTGAGTGCTGCCAGGTGTGACCCCCCCCCAAAAAATATATCCAAATTTTACTATGCGATGCTACTTTGGAAATACTCAATAATGTTTATGGACCATTGGTATACTAGGAGCCTATGGTAATTTTTTATCTTCAGTTGTGTAATCTAGCAAGCTTCATCCTCACTTAACTGACATCTTTGAAATGTAGAAAAGACAGCTTTTTCAATTCACATAGCAGTAATAAGAAAACCTGTTTTAATTTTTATTTTTTTATTTTTTAATTTGAATTCAAACTGCCCAACTCATAACTATTTTTTGTCTGCTTGCTTGTTTTTGGCCCACATCTAGAAGTGCTCAGAGCACTTCTAGCTCCCAGGGATCTTTTCTGGTGATGGTGTTTGGGGGTTCATATGAATTTCTAGGGATTGAACAAGGGCCAGCATGTGCAAGAAAAGCATTCTTCCCATGTGCTATTGCTCTGGCCCCATCAGAACTTTTTTAAGATTGTAACTTTGGAACAGAATCTAAGGAGCAGGCAGGGTTTTGAGAAAGGAGAAGTTAGAGGAAATGAGCACCTTATAAAGAATGAAAAATAAATGTGGATGAAGGATTTTACTTATGAGGTATCACCAGTTCTGAGGTTTTGCAGGAATGTTTTTTTTTTGGGGGGGGGGGATGACAAAAGAGCAAGTGAAGCAAGAAACAAGATGTCAGTGTGGATAGGAGAGAAAGAAATAAAAGGGAGATGGCATTGAATCTTTGAGAAGCTAATTTTAGAAGATGAGAAGAAAGACATGATTGGGAGAAGAGAGAATTCAAAATCAAGAGAAAGACCTTTAGGAGAACATTAAGTTGAACTGGTGGATATGGTAGAGAAGATGAGATAGATAATAAAAGGCAATTACCACACTTCCCTAAAACATGAATTTAGGGGAATTTCATTGAATAAAAGTTGCAAAAACAGCGGTGGAGGAGAGTATAAGTGAAGGTAAATTTGAAGTAGTGCATGGCATCGGGTTTGGGGACCAGAAGTGAAATGAGACTGGTGAGTCTGGGATTTGGTGACTGTGTTGGAAACAAAATGTTGAGAACCCACAGTCACATGCAGAGTTATCTCTGTAATAAAGAAATGAGTCATATAATTAGCATAGCAGATAAAAATGTTAGAATTTCATGTAGCCATTGTAACTGAAACACAAGAGTCTGAAATATCATACTTAATTTTAAAAGTGAACACTGAATCCCACCTGCATAAGAACACACACCTCAGATTGGAAGTAGCCATTGCTCAACATATGTCTGCCCGTTGATCACACCCATAGTAATTTTCACCCCTTTTGTGTCTATATTAAGCATTTTTCCTGCACTGTGATATCTTGGCAGCACCTGAAAAGCATAAAGAATTCATATTTTTCTTCAACGCCAGGTGCCAAACAATTTCAAATATATTTGTGCTCTGGCGAAGTTAAATCGAGTACAAAAATGCTTGATCCAGGTTGTCTATAAATAATGGCTCAAGGACACAAACGCGAGCCAGATCCTAAGATCTTACTAAATAAGACCTCTAATATTCTGAGATCATCACTATCATTTAAGAATTCTTCCCTTCTAGATAGTTTCTTTGTATAGGAGTATTGTTCAAAAATAAAATAAATCTAAGACTAATATATTAAGAGTAATGTTCGTGTGAAAGGCAGAAATAGCCACATTTTATAAAATATATATTAACTTTTAAAATCTGATCTAGGTGAACTAGCTATTTCCAATTCATATTGTATATATAATGAACAGGACTGTTGCATTCTTTGAATTTCAAATAACTTCATGGATTGTAGGCAAAAGAGAGGCTTTCTCACCTTCTTGCTGCCTGCTCTGGAACTTAGTTGTATGCCTCCAGAAGAGGAGAGGGTGAAAGCCAGTCTCTGTAGCAATGAGGGCAAGGCATAAATTGTTTAGAACCTCCAGCCTTGAAGCACTGACTAATCTGACACCCGCTTTTGCAGCAAAAATATTTAAGCAGCAAGAAAAGTATTTTGCTTTTTGGCAAATCAGCAGATCAGATAGAAGTGTCTAGCAATAGAACAAGGATGTGTAATCTGACATGATTAGACAAGGCTCTTTAGTACCAGAACATTCATAATTGAGACAAAGAAAGAGTATTAATAACACTTTCCTCACACGGCAGTTAGCCATTTTATATTTCCTTTCTTTAATCTTAGTGTTTTTCAACAAATCATGGGATTTAATAGCGTGTTTTGGCAGATTAGAGGATTTATGGTCCAGATGTTTTTTGTTCTAAAAATGGATTAGGGTGTAAAGTTTGCTGGAATCCATGGAACATGTTGAGGCAAGCCGGTCATTTTATGTGTGATTAGTGCCTGCCTTCTGTCTCACAGTCCCTCCATCTGTCACAATGCACCAATGGATCTGGTTAGATTTAGCCTCATGTCACAAACAAGTCCCTTTTCTGGGCAATTTCATATTATAGATTCAGTTTATGCCATTTTATGCCCTAGTTAAAAGATAGGGAGAAAGAAAGATGAGCTATTAGGTTTCCTTTTATTATTTGCACCACCATCATTCCCGATCCAAGTTCTACCTTAAGATTATGTAGCTGAGCATAATAGTATACATAAAGTACATAAACAGTTTTTAAATTAAGTCAAAAATCAGTTTTCCTCTATACTAGTTATTCTTTAAAAGAAATATTGTGGAAGTGTTTTTGTTTTTTTGTTTTTAATTCATGTTAGACGGTGGAGCTGTAGACACAAACTGGGCATTTGATCATCTTATTAAGAGCATGAATTAAGTGTGACAGGAGATACCAGATATTCCCAATTCTTGTCAAACAATTACAGATGCTTGGTAACATTCTTTGCTTGAAATTTAGCGGCTCCAATCTCAAAGTGTGTATGTATCCACAGCAAAGCACCGCCACCGTAGTTTATTTCAGCAGCAATGGATTCAGGAGGAAATGCTCTTCTCCCAGCCAGTTAATCATGATTTATTCCAGTCCTCTGTATCTAGAAAACTGAACAGTGCCATTTTACAAACTCTAAGCTGACTCTGCCAAATTCTCTACTGGTAGGTGCCAGTACCTATAGCCTGTGCTACTATTCAAATGACCCTTCCCTGAGAAAGAATTCACACTTGAGTTTTATTTTTAACTAAAAAAATACTCAGATAACAAAACTGTTTACCTCAGACATGTACTTTAAAATTATTTCCAAATATGCAGATGCATCTAACATCGCTTAGATACTATGCCCTTATTTAAGTTGTTCGGCAACATTTTACATATGAAATCATCATCATTCACTCATTCCATCATTGTAGGAAGATTTCACTGAACAATGTCTGGCATACCAGATACTAGCTATTTTCTGGAAAAAGTGGTCATTTATAAAAACATGTTCTTTGTTCTGTCATGTCTTCAGGTTATTTAAATGATCACGATGCTGTCACCAAGGCGATCCAAGAAGCTCGGCAAATGAAAGAGCAACTTCGGCGAGAACAGCAGGTGTTGGACGGGAAGGTAGCTGTGGTGAATAGTCTTGGTCTCAATAACTGTAGGACAGAAAAGGTGAGCCCATGAAAGTTGGTTTCCAGAAAAAACTTATATTGCCCAATGCTTTTCTTCCTGTCTTTTCATTCATCCAGAATGGTGGTTTCCCTCTGTCATCCTCTCTCTCTCTCTCTCTCTCTCTCTCTCTCCTCTCTCTCTCTCTCTCCTCTCTCTCTCTCCTCTCTCTCTCTCTCTCTCTCTCCCCTCTCTCTTCTCTCTCTCTCCTCTCTCTCTCTCCTCTCTCTCTCTCTCTCTCTCTCTCTCTCTCTCTCTCTCTCTCTCTCTCTCTCTCTCTCTCTCTCGTCATCTCTACACCAATCTTGTCAAAACTACCTAAACTGGGAGGCTTTGGAAATCTCTTGTACCTGTCTCCAAACCCTATTGACAATGAACTTCCTTTCATTTCTCACCAGTTGGTTTTAACTTGCAATGGAATTAAGAATATTTGAGTCCAATTGAAAGTTGTGTTTGATACAGATGCTTAATGTATTTGGGGATGAGCTGGATTTGAAAAAGCATGATCATCTATAATCAGCATAAGCTTTGGATGAGACCTGTTTCTGTGGTCTAAATACCAAGCTCCTGAGCTTTATATGCTTCCAGGGAAAAGCTCTGTGGAGTTTGAGGTGACTACACAACTGAAAAATCTAAGTTTATTTTCCAGCAAAACATGATAAAACAGCCATATTATTACTCTAAGTGACACTTCTGAATTTGTTTGATATAGTAATTCAACTTTCGTCTAAGCTAGATGATATTTTATTTGGAAAACAGATGAGGTGTTATAAGAATGCTCAGAATAAAATGTCTGTTGTGACTAGTTTTTCTGTATTGAATGGAAATTTTCTAGTTACCTAGAAATCCTAGATAAAGGGATACCACTGAAAGGAAAGGGAAAAGGTCAGAAATTTAGCAATACCTGAATGTGACTCATAGGAAGCAGATATGAATGAAAAATATTGTCCAGCGTGAGCAGATTGCTAATTTGGAGAACTGTAAATTAGCAGTTTGCACAGTGAAGGTGAATTGTGTGTGTGATCCTGTTGCCACTGAGCATTTACTCTGGTCTAAACTGGGGTCTGAGGTTTGTGGCAACACTTTCAGTGCTGTTCTGTTCCTGAAGGGGACTGCAGAGCAGATGCCCAGAGTGCCCAAGCTCTCCACTAAAGAACAGCGACACTGGTGCAGCAAAGAGGACACAACATTTTTCTAGCTAAGCACCATAAGGGAAGGGGAAAGCAAAGTGACAGCTCTAAGAAGGAATGATAGCAAGCATAAAGGAATTTATATTCAAATATTTAAACATTCTTGAAAGGATGCTTGAAAAGAAATTCCTTTTCTGTACTCCCCATGTAGAAATGAGTTTAACACTCAGCCAGATGCTAATGCAAAGTGACTCAAGCTATTCCTCGCAAGCAAAGCTAAATTGCCGTTATTTGTTAAGCGCATTGAATTCAGCTGTGGATACAGCAGTTGGTTGCATTCAGCAAGCATCTGTACCCTTTTTTTTCTTTAAATCCTCCAAAGCAGAGACAACTCTACCTATCTCCCCCCCCCCTCCTCCCCTGTGCTGGCTGGGAATTGTCAAGTGACAACCGACCAAATCCTTTTGGACAGGAAGCCTTCATTCTGAGTTCTATATACTTGCAAAACAGGCCTTGTGGTTGGATCAGGGAGCCCATTAAAAGCACTTTGATGGTATGGAAATTCATCTTCATGAAGTTCCTAGGCCCCTAAGCAGCATGCTGTTTAGCTGTGGTTACAGATCAGTCATTCACATCGGAGGGCAATAATTGTGCTGACGGCTTGTAAGGCAGTGGAAGTACATAAACTAATCCTGGGCCCTCCACCATGGTACTGTGAGTTAATCTTCTCTAATACAGATCAGCTGTTGTTCTAACACAAGACTTTGTGCTGGCTCCAGTGACTCTGCTCAGCCTTTTGATTAAGAGAAGTGGAACCATCTGCATTCACTTTATTCCATACTTGCCCATTGTGAGTCGCTTCATCTTCCACCTCCAGTCATACTTGATATTATTTCTTTGATTAGCACTTTCCATTTGGGTTGCAGGAGTGCTGGTCGCCTCTGTTGAAAGTTACTCCTCTTGATTTTCTTCCCTCTCCTTTTTGTAGAATTACAATAGCTTAAAAAGCCTACTTTTAAAGTAGTATCTGCTGGTTTAGATGTCTCCATTTTAAAGGATATTGTCATTCCCAAATCCCTGTATCATGTATTTTCACTGCACTTGTGTTACATCATCAGTCATTGTCTTATATTCTTCATTTTTTTAAGCCCAAATGTGATGAAAACATGATCCTATTATTCTCTGGGAAATTTTTTTGTATTGTGTATATGTTCTCAGTAGAAAGATCTGAATTAGCTCATCATTGATGTTACCCCTGACTCCTGAAAATAAAATTGAGGTGATTGAAACAAACCAAAAAAAATCCCAACTGATTACTACATTATCCTGTTGAACTAGCTTTGATGTCATTTAACAGTATTAGTGACTGAGCTCAGGGGAATGAGATAATGTCAAAGTTTTATCTTTTAATTAGTCCTTCATTTGCAAGTTTTATATTAAAAATGGGCCTATGCTGAGTAAGAAAATATGGCCTCTGTCTTTTTCGTTTTTATCGTTTAGATCAAGTTATTTTTGGTCTATAACCATAACATTTATGTGTGGTCCTACTTATAGATGCTGAATAAAGACCTCATTTATTAGCATATCTATTACTTGGTGCTTGAGTTAACATTGATGAATATTGCTCCTTCCATATAAATAAGAGCATTGTACAGACTGTGTTATTCCAATACCTACCATTTTTTATCAGTTGTTTTATAATCACCCAAATTTACTGATGACAATACATAGGTAGGTCACTTGTTGTTTTTAACTTTGGCTTCATATTTTTAAATGAAATAAACAGACTAGGTGATACATTTTTCTTTAGCTTGCAGGATAATCTTCTGATAGTATTGGAAACCTAAAATGGCATTTTTCTCTCCCGAACAATATTCTCCATTTCTTAAACACAGAAAATATGGGCAAATCTAATACATGAGAGCAATATAAAGGACGTTGAAAGATAGGAAGGAGCCAGTAGAAAAAAAGGGGGGAAAGAAAAGAAACTTAATCTAGTGCTTTCTATCAGCGTAAAAGGTGGGTGTGTGATCTCAAATTTAGATAATTGGATTCTACAGTAGATATCTGTTTTCTTGAGTACACAAATATTATTCACATTAACGTGTCCTCACATTTCAAGTGACCATCGTGTTGGACCCAACCAGAAGGTCTTAATCCTGAAAAGCTGTAATTGGACAGTGAAAACAATTAAAAGTGTGAAGTTAGAGACAAATGTTTTCCAGTAATATGTACCAAAACACATAATGAAAGTCATTTTTACTGAAACACATTTTAATTGAAGACTTCTGAAAGCTTTTCCATCTCTTTACTTTTCTTGGAAGTGTTTCAACATACCCAAGAACTGTATATGTCAGGTTTCTTGGAAACTCTAAGATGCAGTGTTATTTATAATTGTCATTTCTGGTTAATTATAGCCTGTTTGCATATTAAAATAATGTTATCTTTTATTACACAGCCTTGTTACATATTACTGTAGCCATAGATGAATAAGTAAGCTTTTCCAGTAGGAAGATTCCAAAAGAACTCTATTATATGCTCATTTTCTTAAAAAAAAAAAAAAAAAAGCCTTTCTTGACACAAAGCGTTTAAAGTATTCACACTTAGTAGGAGATCATAAAAATCTTACTTTTTGTTCTTATCCCATCATGCAAAACTACTATTATAGAGACTCAAAGCAAAGTACCTGAAGACCACCATAGCACAATTCACTTTTACTATTTCCCTTCATCCATAGGCAATGGGCTCTGAAGACACATTCAGCAAGTTTGAAAAGTATTTCACAATGTGAATTAATTGGAGAATCTGGATACAGAAAGTCTCTGATTATGATGACTCAATTTAGGATTTTAACTTTATGACAGTTTGAAGTAATAACCATTTCATAAAACCATACTTCACATTTTGAATTTTGACCTTTTCTGTGGCTAGCAATTTGTGAGCAATGAGTTTCAACTCCCCCCAGCCAATCAGAAAGATAAACAACCAGGACTATAAAGTGTCTTCTTAGGCCTGATTGGAAGGCAGAGAAATTGATGATTCTGTTGCTAGAGCATCCCTATCATCAACAATTAATTTTTGTTCAATGTTCCTAACATTCTTCGGGCCTGGAATGCTTTTAGCTGGAACATTAGTGCTGGGAATCCAAGCAGTCATTCTCTTCATATTAAGTATAATATTCCATAAATTGCAGGAGGTAGTCAACATTTTGTTACAAAGTAGATTTTCTTGCCTGACTGTAAGTGACTGAGTGTCTTTAAGGTAGATCAGGCTAAGTTAAGGAGTTCAGTAGGTTACTTATATGAAATGCATTTATAGCTTACAGTATTTCCAGCCCACAATTATTAGAATAAAGCTCATCCATGAGTCATGTAAGATCTATTTAATAACTTCTGTGATGTTATCACATAATGAATTTCAGCAGTAGTGAGTCAATGGTGTTAGTTTATCAGCCTAATGTCAAACTGAAATCTCTCATAGGGCCACAAGTTTCACCTATGTAGCCCAATGAAGGCAGACATGCTCAGGAAGAGGATGGAGTTTTCTTTCCTAAGTTGAGTCTTCAGTTGCACATCCTTCACATCAGGATATTTCACTTGGTCTGAATATATGACATCACATTTTGGTTAAACTATACCAGAGGTATGCATTTGACCAATTAGTGGCCAAAGAAAGGATTATTTTGTGGGACTGGATTAGAGAACATATCCCACCTGCACCAAGAAGAAGGACACTTTAAAATCAAAGAGTATATTGGTAGGGAAAAGACCACTGTTACTCACAGC
Organism: Suncus etruscus; assembly: GCF_024139225.1. Taxonomy (NCBI): domain Eukaryota; kingdom Metazoa; phylum Chordata; class Mammalia; order Eulipotyphla; family Soricidae; genus Suncus; species Suncus etruscus. Next base: position 25,180,490 of record NC_064858.1, read on the forward strand.
TTCCATGAGAAAATGTTATCCAAGCTTGCAAATATCCCCATCATAAAACTGACAATCTGGTAGTATTCTATTTGTGACTGTCTCCATCCCAGTAGACCCTCCACATTACCTCTGGCTAATCAAGAATTAAATTACTTACTGTTTTACTCCAGAAACATTGCTTCTTGACAAGTTAAATCAGTGGACATTTTCACACATACTTTCTACCTGTTAAGAGTGACTTCTGTATTGTCTTTTCTAAATAATGCAGAAGGCATTGGGCCAGAGAGATAGTATGGAGGTAGGGTGTTTGCTTTGCATACACAAGGACGGTGGTTCAAATCCCAGCATCCCATATGGTCCCCCGAGCCTGACAGGAGTAATTTCTGAGCATAGAGCCAGGAAGAACTCCTGAGAGCTGCCGGGTGTGACCCAAAAACAAACAAACAAACAAACAAAAACAGAAGTCATTGATAAACATGTAAGCATATGCCTGCATTTCTTAAGGTAGATAACTCAGTATACACTGCCCCCAGCATTCTTGAAATCTTAAATCCTACATATGTTATTTATGCATCTGTAGAAACTAATAGTTGGGAAATGAGGTACCCTTCTGAGGTACAATGAAAATTCTTTCAGATTGCCATAAACTGAGATAAAACTTTGGTGAAGTATATACAAAGTATAAAAACAAGCAAACAGAATTTATTGTGATAACACTTTTCTCTTTGGGCTGTCAGTCAGATAAGAACCCATATCACAGATTGCATAAACTGCTTGATAAGTAAAGACTTCCCTTTATTACACTGGCACTTGGACACTATTCCCTTTCCACCTTCTCTTTTCTGTCATTGTCAACTCTTTCCTTTTCCCTTAACAGAGTGCCCGATATAAAATGACAGTGACTAGCATTGACTTCATGTGGATATTTAATAATGAAGAAAAAGTGTGTCAAAGCAGCATTAGTTATAAATGACAATGAACGTATGGGATGTCTTCCTGTAATAATTTACATCTATCATTTTTTCCTGATGCTTCGCTGGCCACGTGATGGATGGGATCAGCAGTGTTAACTCTTTAGAAACAGAGTTCTAGCACAGAATTTTCTTCCACATGCTCCTTCCCTTGGAGAAGAAAAAGACATGTGATGAATTGTGAATTACAGGTTTTGCTTTGAGAAAGTGACTGTGAAAGAACTTATGCCTCTTGGGGCCCGGAGAGATAGCACAGCCAGTAGGGCGTTTGTCTAGTACGCAGCCAACCCAGTATGAACAGTGGTTCAAATCCCGGCATCCCATATGGTCCCCTGAGCCTGCTAGGAGCGATTTCTGAGCACAGAGCCAGAAGTAACCCCTGAGTGCCACCGGGTGTGAACCAAAACCAAAACCAAAACCAAAAAAGGAACTTATGCCTTTGGATTCAGTGAAAAAATAAATGCTCATTACATTGCTTTCAGCTAAAATGAGTTTAAAAAGTTGAACTGAAACTAGAGATTTCAGTAGTTAGAGGAAAATTGTGTGAAGGAGAGGCATGTTAGGTAGGTCACTGCAACAGTGGGACAAAAGAGGAAATTTTACTAATGGGTGTGTGTATTTGTTTAAGAACAAGTCGAAATAATATGTACAATCAAGATGTTCTCTTTATAAAGATGAGTATATGTTCTTTTCAATCGCTGTCTTAACATGTAATTATCTCTTGATGACTTTATAAGTAGAGACACATACCTGAATTTGACTACTTGCCCATTTATTTTTGGAGTCTCACTAAATTGAACATTTATATCACATGGCTAAGAAACTGCTTTCTAAGCAGATTATTAGAAAATCTGAAGTAGCTTTTATGTACAAGTTGGCATTTGATCCTTGGGTTTTCTTTGCTTTGCCTTTTTTGATTCATAAAACCTTAATTCTGAGAGTCTCAGCCAGGGGACCCTTCTTATGGGACAGGAGAAGGAGAGCATTCCCCCACCCCCAGTGAATATTATCAGCACGGAGCAGCCAGTTTTCAAAGACCATGACAAAAAGGCACCTAGGTATTATGTCATCTCCCATCCATCACTCCAGATGTCAGCCTTTCAATAATTCCAATTGACATTCTTGACAGGCTGGTGCATATTAAAGGGTCTATTTGTTTCTAGAAATTGAATATAGGCAGTCTATAGCCCTTTGTTTCAAAAGGTTTTCTTCTATGTCTTTTCATTTCTTTCTTGTTCTCTCTTTTTTTTTTGGGGGGGGGGGGGAGGGTTATTTAATTGAAATACATGCCGAGTTTGCAGCCTGCAAAGATCAGAGCTGTTTTCGTCCAGCAGTGGTAACTATGCATTAAACATTTTGATTTGTTTGAGCTTGAAGTTTAGTCCTTTTTTGCCATTTGCTTCATGGAGTTTGTGTATATTTACAGCCTCTGCATTTAATGGCCACATGCCTTATTTTCACAGATGGCCAGTGGAAGACTTTTTCTTTCTCTTAGTGTAGCCTGCTTTCAGCTTTGCTACATTTGTCACAGTGCCACTACTTGCAGCTAGCAAGTGCCCACGCTTGGTGGGGAGCAATTATGGTGTGAGTTTTTAAGGAGCTTTTTAAAGGTTTTTTTTTTTTTTTTAATTTCAGTAAACTTTTTATGGTTTAATTTTCAAGCCTAGAAAAGCTGTGCATGTTTCCAAACAGAGAGTCTTGTGTTCTTTACATCATTCTGGTAGAGGGGCTAGCACAGGATGGTCCAATAAAATGAGACACATAGGGCATGCCAGACTGAGTGTCAGATAGACCCCATGGGCCTCTCTGATGAGTGAAATGGTTTGTTCAGTGATGGGCATGAGAATATGCTCACAAAATTATTCCTGAGAAACAAGTGTGAAAAGAGTGTAGGAAATGCACTAGAATTTCTTTCAGCAAATTTGGGGATACATATCAAAGATTCAGAGAAATACATCATAAAACCTAAGCAACTGCCGTGCTGGGTGGCAGGATTTTCATTTTGCACATATGTCCCACACTCTACTGAGTTTTCTAAATTTTCTTTACTGATGTAAGAATCACGTTGGTATAGGTACAGGGGTCTCAAACTCAATTTACCTGGGGGCCGCAGGAGGCAAAGTCGGGGTGATCCTTGAGTGCAAAGTCAGTAGTAAGCCTTGAACATTGGGGGGTGTGACCCAAACAACTAAAACAAAACAAAACAAAAAAAGATTCCTCTAGGGCAGGGCTACAAAATGTTGTACAAAGGGCCATTTGCGGCCTGCGGGCCACGAGTTTGAGACCCCTGGTATAGGAATTCTAATGGTCAATTCATTTTCACACCAAAGACTTCCAGTTCCTTTCCTAAGGAACCAGCTAAAGGGGTTGAATGAAGGATTGCAGGAGCTTGCTGAGTTGGTTGTAGTGAGGGCACTGACCATAATTTTACTGTGACAGGGGGACACTTTGCCAAGTGTCATATAGTAATGAGCAAAGAAAAGGCATTTTGTGACTCTTTATCCACTTATATTAGATAGAAATAAGATTTGAATTCATAGAAAGTGTTTTCCTTCTGAACCAGTCTATCTTCTGCTTCATAATACTTCAGAAAATCTGAGCTACCAGTAATTTTAGTTTGATCAAATTGCCTGAGAAAATCTTAGAAGAAATTATGCTAGAATTAGTCTTTAAGAAGCATAACATGGAGCTGGTTACTAGTTTTTGTACCAAGAAATTTGCTCAAAATAAAAATTGCCCATGAAACAGAATGGTGGGATTCTAATTCAGAATTTTTTCCCTCTCAGGGAACCTCCAAGTCTAGAAAGGGGAAATATTGAAATTACATAAGGCTGGTTTTATGATAATTAAACCATAGGACATCTACGAGCTTTTTGATCCCTTCACTCAATTTTTATGGGTTGCTGAATGGAAAAATACTCTCAAGGGAGATAAGATTGCAAAGTTCTAAATGTCTGGGATCTCCTAATCAATAAATTCAAAGTTGAACAGATTTCTCAACTGATATTTTTGGTGGTGTTGGACGAATATGTGTTTGTATAACTGACAAGAGAGTCTTTTGTCGTTTTAGATCATATATGATATGGCTATTTTTGAAAAGTGGCACTCTTACTAGATATGGGCAAAACCGAAAGGCTAAGTAATGAACATATGCCTTCTTTATATTATATTGAAGCTGAAGAAAAAAAAGTCTCCAATAAATAGCCAAGTTGTGATGACATTAGAAATCATCTTTTCTCTTCTCTGGTGGTCTGTGAGGTTCACATAATTAGAGGGTTAACATTCTCTTTTGTTTCTCTCTTCCCGTGTCATTAGTATAGAAGGAGGCCATAAAAAAAAAGTGTAGCCAGAAGGGCTTTCACTGTTACTGAGTCAACATTTGACAGTCACACTCTGTTCTGTCATTTCATGCATGTGCTTTTTATGAGTTTTATAGCTTTGTAAGCTTTATTTCAGGGACGTCCATTATGATAGCTGACCCACAACCCAGCTCTCTCAGTGGATGTGTTCTGGTGGGAACAAAGCTCATCAATTTACACAAATCCCTATTCCAGGGAGCAGTAGAGAACTAGCGACTATGCATGGTTTAGTTTAGGATTGGGTAACTAAGAAAATATCTATCTCCTTTAAAGTAGTTTTCATTGGCTTTGTTTGTTTTGACTTTATTGCATGACACCAACAAAAAAAAGAGGTTCTTGGGGCCGGGCGGTGGCGCTGGAGGTAAGGTGCCTGCCTTACCTGCGCTAGCCTAGGAGACGGACCGCGGTTCGATCCCCCGGCGTCCCATATGGTCCCCCAAGCCAGGAGCGACTTCTGAGCGCATAGCCAGGAGTAACCCCTGAGCGTTACCGGGTGTGGCCCAAAAACCAAAAAAAAAAAAAAAAAAAAAAAAAAAAAAAAAAAAAAAAAAAAAAAAAAGAGGTTCTTTTTGAACCTTTACTAACAGCTCTTTTTTCCATTTTCTATGTAAGTTAAGTTAATGGAATAGGAAAAAGTATCATTTGAAGTACATTTAAGAGAATAAAATGTGGGGCCGGAGAGATAGCATGGAGGTAAGGCGTTTGCCTTTCATGCAGAAGGTCATCAGTTCAAATCCTGTTGTCCCATATGGTCCCCCGTGCCTGCCAGGAGCAATTTCTAAGCCTGGAGTCAGGAATAACCCCTGAGCACTGCCGGGTGTGACCCAAAAACCACAAAAAGGAAAAAAAAGAGAATAAAATGTAATTGTAGGTCATCATGTCTGATCATTAAATAGAAAATAGATAAAATTTATTGGTATGCATGATGGATAAGAATCAGAAGATCTCAATTTTTACTCATCACCAAGATTTTCCTTTAGAGGGTTATAACCATGACAGGGTTCTTAATACCCATATTAACTATATATATATATATATATATATATATATATATATATATATATATATAAAACTTTACCTTTCCAAATATCCCTCTTCATTGATTTCTACCTTATTAAAAACATACCCTTCTTATTTTTCTAATGCTTTTTTTTATTTTTCAAGTGCATTTTCTTCCCATTAATATATTTTGTAGCTTTTTCCATTTTTTTGAGTTATACTAGGGCTTACATTTTTTAACTCACCATCTCTTTTCACTTCCAAATTTTATATTGTACCAGATATATAAATGTACAATATAATATAAAAGTGCATATCAAACATTTGATAGCTGTGTCCCATGCAAACCATAAGCTTACTATTTTTTATTCTACAGGTCACTGGACAAGCCACAAAATTTAGGATCAGAATTTAAGAACTATGTTCCCTAAGTAAATAGTAATATCTTAATAGTTCATCTTAATATCTTAATAGATATTTAGGATTAAATTTAATTTGATCATTAAAACTCTCAGGTCTAAAACTAAATCTTTGCCTATAGATAATATAGAGTTAATTTGGATAGTTCTCCAAGTAGTATAGGATTATAAGTGTTTTCAAGTAAAAATTAATTTTTTTATTGAACTCTTACCTGTAATCTAAGCAAGTCTATAGAATTGTATAAGTCAAATAGGACCCATCTTTCTACAGGAAATCTTAATTATCATCCCTTTCTAGTGTTTGCTGGGAATAACTCATACATGTTATTTTGAATAGTCCTTAGTAAAAGTTCCTCAAGACTGTTTCATCTTGAATAATTAGAAATAATTAATCTGTTTATGCTCTCTCCTCTGAGATTACTCTGGGTTCAGAATTTTGGCAAATAGTTGATTAAATGTGTTTTAATTTAATTTTTACATTGTTTTCAATAGAAAAATGATTGAGGAAATGATTAAACTTTGTCAGCTTAAGATCAGCATTGAGAGAGTATTGTAAGTGTTACACTGTACTTACAAGCCAGAATATAGATCTTAAAATAAGGGTATAGAACACTTTTTTCCTATAAAAAACATGACTAATGCAACTTTAATCAGAGCCAGTTGGAATTAAATACAAGTATAACTAAAGACTCACTTGTGCCCATCAACATTTATTTCTTTCGAACTAAATTCCATTTCCATGGTATTTAAATTTTTTCAATATCTTCTCATTTACCTTCTGCTGATAACCACTGCCCTCTTTCTGTTTCAACTGCCTGTGCTTAGAAATGATTAATCTAGAGAGAATCTTACCTTTGAGTAATATTTGCAGATTAAAAATAAAAGCTTTTAGAAAGGAAAATAATCATAAAAACAAAATCGTAGACAGTTGAGTTTTAGACATGATAGTTCATAATCATTTTTGACTTGGACATTTTGAAAGCAGGGGGCAGACAAAGCCAAAGTTGTTATGAAGTAGGAGCAACATGAGAGAAGTTTCACCTTTGTGCCAGCATTTGTGATTCTTAACATTTGATTCATTCTTTCTCCTCCCATATGCCTAATTAGATTGAATTTAAACTTGCAAGCACTGTTACTAAATCGAGCTCATTCTTTTAGTGGTTCAGCATTATCTAGACTGATGTCCATATGCAGATTTATATCTCTCCATGCTACATGATTGATTTTCACATGAAGTTATTTACCATAAAAGAACTATATTTTATATATCACATATTTATTACATGTGCACTTGGGGTTTTGTCTCCTTATCTCAATTTTATATTTTTGAACCTGTCATCAGGAAAGTCACTGAAATGTGTCAATGTTTGCCATTTTGATTTACATCCTATTGTAAGTTGTATTCATTAAAGACACATATCCTGTTACTATTTCCTCCAGTCACTTCACTATTTTCCTGTTCATAGTTCTAAGAATTAGCTTTAATGACTTTGCAAAAACAGTCACAAAAATAATACCATGTTTTCTTGTCATCTCCCCCACCGCATGACTTCTTCTTCAGAAGTATCAAAAACTTTAGGGTTAACCATTTGAATCAGATTCTCATACTTTAAACTTTAAAAATAGATAATTTGGGGCTGGAGAGATAGCATGGAGGTAAGGCGTTTGCCTTTCATGCAGAAGGATGGTAGTTCGAAACCCGGCATCCCATATGGTCCCTAGAGCCTGCCAGAAGCAATTTCTGAGCGTGGAGCCAGGAGTGACCCCTGAGTGCTGCCAGTTGTGATCCAAAAACCAAAAACAACCCCCCCCCAAAAAAAAAACAAAAAAAAATAGATAATTTGAGGTTACTTATTGTGAAAGTTGGCTGTGACTACTATGCTTGTCATCTACAAATTTTAACCTCTTGGTAAGATAGCATAGGATCTATACATCTATCCTCAGTAAACTAAGCATCATTTGACATTTCATTCTTTTCCTACTTGAACTCTTTTCTTGAAAGACATTACTTCAAAATGACAAACTAAAAAAGGGACAAACTCTCTAGGAAGTGTGTTGCATTATCTTCCCATATGCTGTTAAATCAAAACTCAAGAGGCAATCCAATACATTCGCCAAAGACACTAAAGTCGCCATTGACCTGGAACTCTCAGATCATGTTGATGGAGTTTGTTTCTAAATGTAACTCTCTTCCATTTTAACAGTTGTGCTTCTTTATAAAGTCTGCCAAACTACTGTTCTTGGTAATCTTAAGCTTAGCTGGTTATAAACAGCAGACTTAGCCAAAGCTTCAAAACATTTAAAGCATCTGAAAGAATCAAGTTCACATATAAAACAAATGCATCGAGCTCTACATGTTTACATATGTCATTTATTTTTACTTTATTTCTATAAAATCCTACAGAAAAATTTGATAAAAATGGTTTTACTTCTAGTTTCCTGCTATATTTTATATCAATTGACAATTAAAATATTGCAATGTCATTACCTTGTACAGAGATTCTGGTGACAGGGGTTCTTAGACTATTTAATTAAAGAGTTTTTGGAATCTAGTATGTAGATTTGTACTACTGTCAGATATTTGTGAAAGTAAAAATTAATTATATTATTGATTTTAATAGCCTATTGTTCTTAGTGAGAATAACAGTGGTTGAATTATTTTTTCTCTGAACACTTTATTGTGTTCTGACTGTTCCACAGTGTGTGTGGTATATGTGTGTGTTTCATGACTGTGTTCTAAGGAAATTCGGTGAATGACTACAAAGAAATTTGGAAATTTATAATATAAATAGATGTTTTCTTAAAACTTTTTGGGGGTCCAAAGAGGTTTAAAAGTCTCAGAACAATGATGCTGCTGCTAAAGAAAGTTGTGTACCTTTCATTGTAAGTTTTTTTTTCTATTCTTCAATTCGCCCAATTATATAATTTGAAAGTAGACTAATGTCACAAGTGATTTGTTAGACGTTATGTTTTTCTTTAAAATAATTAAGTGTACTGTGTTCTCCATGACTTAAAATCATGAACTGAATGCTTTAAAATGACTTGATGCCTTTGCAGATCTAATTTTGGTATATTTGTATCTCAAATAATTCGCCAACTCAATATTTTGGCTTAGCAATCCAAATCAAGTTGTGGTCCAAGTGGCAGACACTCACGTTGAATGTACAGAGACTTGACAAGCAATTAGCAATGAATATTTAAACATCTTCATTACCCTTGCATGAGGAATGCAGATGGCATTTAGGGAGATAGAGACCAGAGGGCACTACTATGAATTTATGCTTCCATCCTATCATTTCATCACCTGACGGTTGGGAGACTTTCTCTGGGCTCAATGCCACTTCTATACATCTACTTTCTAGCTAAAAATAAAATAGGCATTCCAAATGTTGTAAAAATGGTCGCTTCCATGAAATTTCTATGTACATTTTATGGTCTGAGAAGGTTGTCTGCAAGGACCTCAGTAAATCTTCTCTAGATGTAGCAAATTCAAATGTCAGACCTATGGAGGGACTCTGAAAATCGCAATCTCTTCCAAAAATTATGTTGATCTTGATTCACCTACCTCAGCTTAATGTGTTGAATGAGTTAAGGTTAACCTAACAGCATCCTTTCCTGTCCAGAAGATAATATAGTAGGCATTGCTCAGGGGGGGAAAGTATTTTTGAAGTCTAACTTCCAAATTAACCTCTCTTTTATTTTATTTACTAGGAAAAAACAACACTGGAGAGTCTGACTCAGCAACTGGCAATTAAGCAGAATGAAGAAGGAAAATTTAGCCATGCCATGATGGATTTCAATATGAGTGGTGATTCTGATGGTCTGTGAAAACTGTTCATCTGTCTTCAAATAGTGTGCAAAAATATCTATTCCATGTCATTTAAACTACTGAAAAATATACATGACAGCCACTGTATAGACTTCATCATTAAAAAGGAGCACACATGTATTGAGCATTTGCCCTGTTGCCCACACTCTGATGAGATCTCCAAGTGAATCATATTCTTTAATTCCTGGGAGATCAGTGCTGTGACATTTAGAGAGTAGCCTTTAGGAATTTAAATACTTTCATCCATGGACCTGGGCTTGAAAGTGCTAGAGCAGTTTCCAAATCAAATATTTTTGATCACCATCTACTATATCTTTTATCCCTCTGATAATTATAACTGTGAGAATCTATTTCTAAATGTATATATTTATCATCTCACTTAAAGGATCTTCTTTGTCAAACCCTGACCAAAATACATAGCATAGGATAATTTCTCATACTTTTCCTCATTTATTCCCCAGTATAGTCATGTGATCTGCTGTTTATGTGCAGTAACCAGCTCAGAACTATAGCTGTGAAGTGTCCCAGTCTTCCTTGCACATCTGGATGCTCTACACATCCACAGTGGCAATACTGAGACTCTCATTTTAATAGCACAGCAAAGAAGGAAAATAAGTGTGCTGTTCTTCCACTGAGCCTCAATGGTCTCAGGTGACATGCACATATGAATGCTATACTTTGCTACTCCTTTAGAAGTTCTTTGCCTATCGAACCAACTGCATGGGGACCAACTAGTGAGAAACATACGCTAGAGGGGAATTTTTTTAATTCCCTAGATAAGTAACTGTTTAAAAAATGTCTTGGTCCAATTCATCTTTCAAGTTCTCTTCTGCATTAGCCATTGTTGAGCACTTGACCATATAATTTTGTCAAATTCTATTTATTTGTATATTTCAAGAATAGTGTCTGTGGTCCCAGGTGTCAAAATATGTGCTTCTGTTTTCTACTTTACATGAATAAAATAAACTTGATCTAAGTGCATTTTAAAAGCTTGTTTAGCTTTGATGAAGTTGCATAATGTTCATTTTATTGCTTGCATTGCTGTAGGTGTAAGAACATGAAAAGACAGATGTGCAAATGATCATTTGTTAGTTACAAGCCCATTTTAGAAAGATGTTGCTATATATTAGCACATTTTTGTCAATAAAAGAAGACAATTATGGGTAATAACACATTTCATAAACTTTAAGTTGTATTAGCATGATAAAATATACTCATGGTAATTAGCATTAAAACATCACAACTTTTTTTGCTGTTATGTGTTAAATTCTGTCATGCTTGTATGCAAAACATTTCTAATCTTTATCAAACCAAAAATATATAAATGAAATTCACCAACAGATATCTTGTTTGCTACCCTTGAGTTCTTTTAGTCTAAGCAATTTGAGCTGATTTCTATTCCTTCAAATTAAGAATATAAAGGAAGGAGTACTACAATGGAAAAAAATCGTGTCTTTTTTTTTAATAACAAGTTCAAGAGAACCCTGAAGATACTTTTAAAATTTCACATACATACTTACAGAATACATCATTTCTATCTTTTGTACTGAATATCTTGGAAAATTTAATGATAGAGTTTAGTGTTTTCTTTTTTATTTTTACTTTTCTGTACAAACTCATTACTCTGAAAGCTGGTTAATCCAACACAGCCATCCTACAAAGTCATCTAAAGCCCAGAGGAGAAGCGATAGCTTCCAAATATTCTAGGGTGACCGGTTGTGTTTTATTATAAGTCTGGCTAATTGAAATGTAACTACCAATGGGTCTCATTGGACATATATATTCAGGGAAATTAATGCATTATTTTTTACTTTAAATTTATGGCTTATATGTCATAAGAAGTGATAATAATGTAACCTTTCATATGTTCTTTTCAAGTATCCATTGGATGTTAGACTGGCATTGTTTCATCACCATATTGCATGCATTTATTAGCACCTAACTTCAAAGAAAAGACAAAAACATTCATATATATTTTAATGTCAGAATTTCAGCTGGCAGTGCTGTATTATTTTATTTGCATAACCCCAGAGAGCAGAAAAGTGTATAATCTCCATTCTGTCTAACATATTTCTGCCTCACACTTTTCTGAACTTAATTCTGCAGGGTGCAGGCGCACTTGCTCTTCTGATCCAGCTATTCCACATTTTACATAATTTGTACATTCCTTTAAAATGTAAATGGTAAAACAGTCCACTTACATGAAAGATGTATTAGAAATGGTTTAAAAACACAAATATAAATTTGCCATCACAAGTCTTCTCACCAAAATTTCATACACATGCATCTGTCTTGAGAACTACAAGTACATCATCAGACGCACTTTTTCTTTTCAGATATTTTAATAATATACAAAACAGGAAAAGATGTGCCAAGAGTGTCAGCACTAATGTGAATCAATGTTCTTTATTTTTAGGAAGTGCTGGAGTCTCAGAATCAAGAATTTACAGAGAATCCAGGGGGCGTGGTAGCAATGAACCCCATATAAAGCGCCCAATGAATGCATTCATGGTATGGGCTAAAGATGAAAGAAGAAAAATTCTTCAAGCCTTTCCTGATATGCACAATTCCAACATCAGCAAAATATTGGGTAAGAAAAACACTGAGAATCAAGGAACAAATGAAATAATTGTGTTTTTTTGTTGTTGTTATTAAAAAAACAGTCTGGATTCAGAAGACAGGGAGATTGATAATCTGCAAAATACAAGTAACTTCATCACTCCTTTTATATTTCTGATGATTGTTTTGCATTTGTCAGGAAAATATGCCCAAATTCTAGAGCTATTTGAATGTGTGGCATTATACTAACTGCCATAATATCTTCTTGGTAGAAATCTAAAAGCAGGGCCTAGGAGATTCTAGAGTAGGTAAGGTGCTTGTCTTACATGATACCAATCCATGTTTTATACATATCATATTTACACATATGTCAGCACATACATATGTGTCCCGCAACACTGTCAGGTGGCATCACTGAGTACATAGCCAAGAATCAGCATTGAGCACTTCTGGGTATGGGCCTCATCAAGGAAAACATCTAGAAACATTATGATAGTTTGACTAGTGAAAGAATTCTTTCACAATAGCTACTCAGTATTGATACTGGCATATCCTTTACCTTTAAAAACCATACATAAATCTCCTTGGTGGTGTAAGTGATGAGGCTTGCTCTGGGATTACAATGAAAATTGATTTAGATTATGAGGATGTAAGGATATGTAGTATGGGTACACATCATTTATCTTCAAATTTTAATTTTTAAAACAACTTATTAATTTGACATTGTTTTACAGTACAAAGTTTTGGGACTATGTTCTTAGAGAACAAACTCTTTTGGATATGTTATTTCTCTGTTCTGTCAACTTCTAGATAGATGTTAGGTAAATAGGGAGATATAGTAGGCCATTTCACCCTTGAATTTTCTTCCTTCTTTCCCTTTTATAGTCAGAGTTCAAGGATTGGATTTGGTTTCTTTCCTTGATATAAAGAGACAAGTCACTTTCCATCTCATGATGTTGATCAACTAGTACTGATTTGATCCTTAGCCTCCTGACTGAGTTAGGATCCCCCTGCAAAATTTCATGTTATGGCAAAAGCAAAGATTTCTTCTCACCAGTGATGTATGAGATTTGTGGTTTCTCAAGATGCTTGCCAGCATTTGTTTCTGGACTTTGTCATAGAGATCACTCTCTAATGGTGTGGGATGATATATCATGATTATTTTCATTGTATTTCACATATAAAAATGATGATGAGTCAGGTGTTTTTATGTTCTTGTTGGCCATTTCTCTGTCTTTGGAGAAGTGTCTGAAAACTTCTGCCCGTTTTTATTGGATTATTTATTTTTTAGTCATTGTGGTTAAGTTTTATGATTTACTTAGATGTCTTGGGTATTAGCTTCTGGCTGGATATATGAGATTTATATATTTTCCTCAATTCTATAATATGTATTCTAATTATAATGTAGCTGCAAAAGATTTTTAGTTTGATGCCACTTTGTTTTAAAATTGACTTTTGGGGGTCGGGCGGTGGTGCTAGAGGTAAGGTGCCTGCCTTGCCTGCGCTAGCCTTGGACGGACCGCGGTTCGATCCCCCGGTGTCCCATATGGTCCCCCAAGCCAGGAGCAACTTCTGAGCGCACAGCCAGGAGTAACCCCTGAGCGTTACCGGGTGTGGCCCAAAAACCAAAAAAAAAAAATTGACTTTTGAATCCTCAACCAATATATTGACGTGTTTTGTGTTTTATTTTTATAGCATAGTAATAAGTCATATACAAGATATTCATACACTTGAATTAATTTTACAATATTGTGAAATAATGGTTCATTTTTATGTGGAGATTAAATTTTCTTAATATCATTTATCAAAGAGGCTTTACTTTCTACACTGTATAATCTTGGCTTTTCCATTATATAACATACATAAGAGTTTTCTAGAATACAGATGTTACATAATATTTTCTTACTTTTTATACACATTAAATATTTTTCTGGAATCTCAGTTCTATTCTGTTGTTCTAATACATTGTTGTTATTCCAGTACCACAGTGGTTTGATTAGTATAGCTATTTCGATTGCTGTATTCGATTTTTTTTTTTTTGTGGTTTTTGGGTCACACCCGGCAGTGCTCAGGGGTTACTCCTGGCTCCATGCTCAGAAATTGCTCCTGGCAGGCACAGGGGACCATATGGGACGCTGGGATTCGAACCGATGACCTCTTGCATGAAAGGCAAACGCTTTACCTCCATGCTATCTCTCCAGCCCCCTGTATTCGATTTTGATTTTTAACTTTTTGCCTTTTTTTCTATTCTAGTGCCATATTGGAATTTAGTTCTATAACTGGACTAATTATTCCATACTGTTTTGGTTACTATATAGCTCTATAGACTGCAGACAAGGAACATTTTGCATCTCCTTTTTTTCTCAGAAATGCTTTTGGTATTTGTGATTTTATATACATCTCAATGGTGTTCTATTTTCTTTAAGAATGTTGGAATTTTTACAGTTATTATATTGAATTATTTTATTGCTTGGGTAGAATTCTAATATTTTTAATTTTGCTGAGGGCGAACATCTTAAATGAGGAATACTTTTAATGCTTTTGCTGTTGGATTTGATGTTAGCTGTTGTTTGACATATGGATTTTATAAGGTTGATATATATTCCTTCAATCCCTATTTTGGGGGGAATATTTAGCATAAATGGATGCATATCCTTATCACATGGCTTCTCTACATCTGATTACATAATAATAAAATTTTTGGTTTTTTCTCTTGTTTTGTTAATATACTTCAATAATTGATAATCATGTTAAGTCCATCTTTGCATTCCTGGAATAAGTCCTACTTGGTTTTCATGTATAATGTGTGGTGAAATTAATTTAAAAATATTTTCTGAGATATTTGCATCTATGTTCTATATAGAATATTGATCTATATTGCTTCAGGGATTCATATATTGGGAATGGGAAATGAGAGAGAGAAACAGAGAGAGAGAAAGGAGAGAAGAAAAATATGTTCTAAATGTCCTTGTGTGCTTTACACAATGTTGGGTAGGATGATATTTATCTCATAAAATGTGTTTGTAAGTTATTTTCTTCAGTATTTTGAGTGTGAGAAAGTACTTACTAGTTTTTGTTTGTTTGTTTGTTTGTTTGGGGACACACCCGGTTGCACTCAGGGGTTTACTCCTGGCTCTGCACTAAAATATCACTCCTGGCAGGCTCTGGGGACTATATAGGATTTGGGGGATCAAACCTGGGTCTGTCCCTGTTCAGCTGTGTGCAAGGCAAATGCCCTTACCACTATGGTATTGTTCCAGCCCCCATATAAGATTATCTGGCATATATTTTTGAATTCACTAATGATGCATTCTGGGCTTTTGTTTAAGGAGTTTTATTTGTTTAAATCTCCTTACCTGTAAATGGTCTTATTGCCTTATAGTTCATCCCAATTCAAATTTCTAAAGTTATATAATTCTCAGTAGTTGTCAAGTCGCTTTCAAGATTATTTTGGTTTTTGGTATGCAAATCATAGTAGCCTCTTAATTTCTTTTGTATATCTATGATGTCTTTTGTAACTCTCCCCTTTTATTTCTAATTGTATGTTTATTGCAAGTTGATCTTACATACATATGCATGTGCATACATATACACATTTATATTCTTTTCTTCACAATTCTAGCTAAGAGTTTTCCAATATTGTTTATCTTTTTTAAAAACTAACTTTCTTGGTTTCACTGATCTTTTGTATTATCTTTCTTTTAAGTTACCTTATTTAAAATGTTATGTTTTTATTTTATTTTTGTTTGTTTGTTGTTTCTTTTGGGGGGGTCACATCTGGCAGCACACAGGGGCCACTCCTGGCTCTGTGCTAAAAAATCGCTCCTGGCAGGCATGGGGGACCATATGGGATGCCGGGATTTGAACCACCATTGGTCCTGGGTTGGCCGCTTGCAAGGCAAATGCCCCACCGCTGTGCTATCTCTCTGATCCCAAAATGTTATCTTTTTTCATGTATTTCCACTCTATTTTTGATGCTTTATTTGCTTGTATTTTCCATTTCATTTGCTGTGACTTTTCTAGTGCTAATAATCACAAGGTTAAATTCTTGGATCTTTTTTTTTTTTTTTTTTTTTTTGCCTTCATATAAGTCTTCATTACTATAAATGTACTTTCCTCTCAGTACTGCATCTCATACATTCTGGTAGTGCCTATCTGCATTTTTTGTTTATTTCATGATTTAATTTTTTTTTGCATTTTTTATTGAACCAGTAGTTATTCAGCAGCATACTGCTTACTTTCCATATATTTGAATATTTTCCAGCTTTATTTTTAGTTTATTTCTAGATTTGTAATTATTATGACAAGAAAAAAGTGCTATGATTTCAGCCTTCATTGATTTATTGACACTTATATTTTGTCCTAGCATATGGTCTACCCTTGAGAGATGTGAATTTGAAAAGATGTCTACTCCACTTTTGTGAGGGTAGAATGCTGAATAAATGTAAATGAAGCCTATCTGGTATAATTTCTCACTCAGGACTAGTTATTTTGCTTCGATGATTTTCTATTAGGTTGATCTGTCCACAAGTTAGAGCAGATATTCAGATCCCCTACATTATCGTGTTGATATCAGATTTTTTTCCCTAGGTCTATTAATTGCTTAAAATACACTGATGTTCATTTGGTACATTGATATCAAGAGTGATAAGTCTTCTTACTGAACTAATTCCTAATGCACTTTATGTTTATCCCTCTCATTAAATTGATTTTTATCTTGAAGTCCATCTAAGTATAGCAGCTTCAACATTTCTAAGGTCATCATTTGCATGTAGGATTCTTTGTTTATCATTTACTTTGAGCCTGTGGTTATATTTGGAGCTTCAGCAGATATTCAAGAAAGAGTGATTTTTATCAATATTCTGACTAGGAGGTATGTTTTGATTTGTGAGTTCAGATTATTAAAATTCAATAAAATTACTTGTACAAAATAATTTATTGCTATTTTCCATAAAGATTACAGATCCTTTGTCTTCTATCATTTGTTACTTTTCTTTTTTCTATTGTACTTTGATAAATCTCTTACGTGATTTTTAGTTCCATTTTGTCTTGTCATTTGTTTCTTGTAAATGTTTTTATGAAGATACCATGAGAAGGGCCAGAGCTATTGCACTGTGATAGGGTGATTGATTGCCTTGCACACGGCTTCCCAGGACAAACCTGAGTTCAATCCCTGGTGTCCCATATGTTCTCCCAAGTCAATGGGTGTGGTCCAAAAACAACAACAACAACAAAAAGTTGTCATTTATTTCAAATTGAAAGTAAGTTAATCTCAAGTTCATTTTTTTATTAACTCTTCAGTCACTTCAGATTGTGTTTATTGGTGTGTTCCTGTATTCAGGGTCCTTTTAATTTTAAAAAGTGCTTCTTACATGAATCATTTACTAGAAATGAATTGTTTTCATCTGTGTTTTTATCTTTTTTTTTTTTTTTTTTTTTGGGTTTTTGGGCCACACCCGGTGACACTCAGGGGTTACTCCTGGCTATGCGCTCAGAAGTTGCTCCTGGCTTGGGGGACCATATGGGACGCCGGGGGATCGAACCGCGGTCCATCCTAGGCTAGCGCAGGCAAGGCAGGCACCTTACCTCTAGCGCCACCGCCCGGCCCCGTGTTTTTATCTTTAAAGCGTTTTTATTTCCCCTTCATATCTGAAGGATAACTTCTCTAGGTAGAATATTCTTGGTTGGAGCTATTTTCTGTTTAGTTATATAGGACATGTCACTCTCATCTGTCTATAAAGTTTCTGCTGATGATCCAATGATAGTCTTGTGTAGATTCCCTTATATTTTACAGATTCTATCTTTAGTTTTTGTCATTTTTTAAATTATAATAGAGAAACTTGGCATGTGTTTGTCTGGGATTATTTTGTTTGAAACTTTGAGATTATCTGAACATGAGTATCTTTTTTCCCTATTTGATGAAGTTTTCAACTATGATTTCTTTTTTTTTTTAATTTTTATTTTGATCATAGTGGTTTACATAGTGTTGACAATAATATTTTAGGTACATATTTACATAAAATCAGGGGGGATTCCCATCACCAAATTGTCCTCCCTACACCTCCGTTTCTGTCCTACCTCCCATTTCCTC